>NC_080183.1:15584329-15683443 GCF_950295315.1 Erinaceus europaeus
CTGGTTGGGAGGAAGAGTCCTGCCCTCTCCTGCTGTGTGGACACCCTGCCATCCAGTCTCTGACCCAACTCTGCTCTGGGGTCTCCAGGCCTCTCCTGCACCCCATCTTGTACCCACAGACCTCTAGATCGCTCCCTCCCAGCTGGGCCCCCACTTCAACACCATAACTCCACAGGTAAGCCCAGTGCGCACCCCGTGACCTTGTTGGGGGTTCAGGCAGAGGACCCTGATGTTCTGTCCTGGGGATCCCTGCAGGTCTCTGGGTGGGGTTCCAGGCTGTGAGACTGCAAGCCCCCTCTCCCTCCCCCCCAAACTAGTCCTCTGTCTCTGCTAGGCCCCTCCTCACCCTGCAGCCATCAGTCACTGGCACCTGTTGCTGGATTCCCTGGGGTCCACCCACTTACCGTGGGGGGGGGGGGATCTGAGCTTTTGTGCTGGGAGGCAAAGGGCATGTTTTAAAGAGACATTAAGAGGGACAAGGGAGATAGAGATAGACAGACAGACAGACCCCTGCAGATCTGCTTCACTGCTCCCAAAGCTTCACCCTTGCAGGTGAGGAGTGGGGGCTTGAACCGGGTGCACTACCAGCCCCTAGATGTCTTGTTTGTTGTTGTTTTAAATAGAAGGTGGGGGGGGTTGTGAGAGGGATACAGACAGACAGATAGACAGTGGGAAGACTTCTTTCCTGCCTAGTCTGAAGCTGTCATTTCTGGGTTCACTTCAGATGGAGATAGAGACGGGAGCACCTGGTGAAACACACATAGCACAAAGTGCAAGGATCTGAGTTTGAGCCCCCAGCTCCCCACCTGCAGGGGGGTCACCTCACAAGTGGAGAAGCAGGTCTGCAGGTGTCTCTCTGCCTCTCTCCCTCTCTGTCTCCCCCTGTTCCCTCAGTTTGTCTCTATCCTATCCAGTAAAATGAAAAATGGCCTCAGGAAAGTGGGTTTCATAGCACAGACACTGAGCCCCAACAGTAACCCTGGTGGCATAAATAAATAAATACAAAAATACAAATAAATACAAAAATAAATAGAGAGAGAGAGGCTAAGGAAGAGAGAAATTGGGAGAGAGCACAGTACCAAAGCTCTCCCAGTGCTGTAGGGCTCCCATGTGGGGAGCCAGCCAGGGACACAGGGCAGAGCAAGCTCTTTCTTCTGTTTTTCTGCCCTCTGGGGGCGTCCCCCCACCCCACAGCTCACCATGGCTCAGCTCCCTCTTTCTGTAGGGGGGCCGGAGTACGCTGGGGTGAGGCTGGGTGAGGCGATGGCAGGGTCTCTGCTGACCCACCGACGTGAGGCCTGTCCAGACCGGGGGAGGGGGGGAGGCACTGGGTAAAGTGGAACCTCCCTGGCTGGCAAACACAAGACCTTGGGGAGCATTTCTTCACAAGAGCACCCAGGGCCTCTTAAGTGGGGACAGTCCCGCCTGCCATGCTGTGGGGACAGAAGCTAGGCACCTGGTCCCTCTGGGTCCCTATGTGGCTGGCCAGAGGCCCCAGCTTCATCGTGGACAGAGCTGGGCACTGGCTCTGGCTCAGCTGCCAGCTGTGTGTGTGGGGGGTGATCTGGTGTCTGCCGTGTGCTGAGGGGACACTCACACAGAAGGCCCGCAGGCTGGAGATGGCCACCCTGCCCCTCCGGCCCCTTGCCAGCGCCTGGCACACTCTCCTGGCCAGGGCAGGCTCCCCTGGCGCCAGACACCATCTGCTGTGGCCACCAAGCTGGGAGCCCGGCCTGGCAATGGGCAGCTGTGCCCAGGCCCCCAGGTCTCTGTCTCCGTCCTGGGCTATCCACTGTCCTTCACCGCCAGAGCTCTCAGCCCCCGGCTCACACCGATGGGGCCTCTCAGTCCGGGCACCCACAGAGGGGCCCCCAAATGAGAGGGGGCCAGGGCATGTCTCCCTCTGTCTGTAACAGGGCCAGAAAACTCCGGAGAGAGATCTCTGGGCCCAAGGGACCATCACACAAATGGTCCTGTAAACAGATGTCTGCTGGGGGGTACCTGCGTGGGGGGGGGGGCCTGGCACAGAAGAGATGGGCCACAGGGAGAGGGCAGCTAGTGGGGGGGGCTGTGGGTGTTGTGCTCTCAGATACCTCTGATAGGTGGAACCAGGGGCCGGGAGGTGTTGCACCTGGCAGAGTGCACATGTTACAGTGCACAAGGACTGGGGTTCAAGCCCCCGCTCCCCACTGACAGTGCAGGTGGGGCTCGAATCGAGAGCCTTACGCCAGTCCTTGAGTTTCACGTCATGTGCACTTAACCCGCTGCACTACAGCTGCAAACAGGGGCCAGGCCCCCCAAGCTCAGGCAGCTAGGACCCCACAGACCATGCTGGGGACAGGTGTTCGGCCTTCCAAAGGGGGCCCCTGGCGTTTGGGGGTTCACTCCAGAGTGGGGGCAGTACAGGGGCACACGCAGCCCGGCACAGGGCTTGTCTGTGGTCTGGGTGCCCATCCACCTGTCCGTCCTGCCGCAGTTCCTGCCAGCCAGTCCCAGCAGCGCTCCCTAATTAGCAATCTCTTCATTTCCAATCAAAGCGCCCCAAAGCCCGCCTTGGCGGGGGCCGGGGACCAGGCGGTAATTGACTTGCCAGTGGCGGACATGCTGGCTAATTCATTCCTGTAATAACTTGGTGTGTCCTCGGGGAGGGGGGAGGGGTGCCCCTTCCCATCCCCATTCTCAGCGGGATCCCGGGGGCTTGGAGGCCAGGGCCAGCTAGGAGTGGGGTCCCTTGGGGGGTCTGCTTTCCCAGGGGCTCCTCACTGCCCCCAGCCCCCAGGGGTGGCACAGAGACTGCCAGCACAGCCAGGAGCACCAAGGGGTCCCTACTGCTCAGGGCCTCTTGGTCCCTCAGCCCCAGGCAGCAGTGGGGGAGGGGGACTGAAGATAGAAGACACCCCAGGCGGGGTCCCCTGTGTCCTGGTATCGTCCTGAGGTGGAGACGGACATTGGACATCAGGGCACCTCTGACGAGGAGTGACGGGGGGGGGGGTGCAGGTGAATCTGGAGGTGGGGTCTCCCAGAAGAAGGCCCTGGAAGTGGAGGACTACTGAGCGGTGAGGGGCAGGCTGGGGGCTCAGTCCTCATTGATTGCCCCCCTCATGTCTGGGAGCACAGCACACTGGTGCTCCAAAAGACTCTCCTGCAGAGGCTCTGAGGTCACAGGTTTGATCCCCAGCACCACCATCAGCCAGAGCTGAGCAGGGCTCTGGGGAAAAGAGAAAGAGAGGGAAGGGAAGGGGAGGGAAGGGGAGGGGAGGGGAGGGAAGGGGAGGGGAGGAGAGGGAAGGGAAAGGACAGGAAAGGAAGGGAAGGGGAGGGGAGGAGAGGGAAGGGAAAGGACGGGAAAGGAAGGGAAGGGAAGAGAAGGGGAGGGAAGGGAAGGGAAGAAAAAGGGAAAGGGAGGGAAGGGAAGGGGAGGAAGGGAAGGGAAGAAAAAGGGAGAGAAGGGAAGGGAAGAAGGAGGGAGGGAAGGAAATGAAAGGGAAGGGACCAAACAAACCCACAGCAGTGCAGCGCTTCTGGGACCCCATGCCAACCCCCCCACACACCCAGGAGAGGCATGGGGGAGCCTTTGGCTCCAGGCAGGCATGGGACAAACCACCCAGGCCCCCACCCAGGCAGGGAGAGACACCTGATGGCCCCGCAGCTGTGGGGTCCTGCCAGGGGACTGTGGGCAGGGGCGTCCCCTCCCGGCTTCACGGCACGTGGCTTCCACCCGCTTCCTGTGGACTCCAGTCAGAAGGCCTGAGCTCAGGGCCTGGGCTACTCCACCTCTCTGTGCCTCAGTTTCCCCATCTGTGAAAGGACAGCGTGGGAACCAGACTACGGAAGGGAAAGGCAAGCTTTCCTTTGGGTCTCCTGCTCTCAGAGGCCTGCGGTGCGGAAGGCTGGGGGTCTTTGCTTGCACAGCAAACACTGCTCCAGGCAGCCACCCACCTTCCTCCCTTCCTCCCTTCCTCCCTTCCTTCCTTCCTTCCTTCCTTCCTTCCTTCCTTTCTTCCTTTCTTTCTTCTTCTCCTCTTCCTCCTTATTGTTCTTCTTTTAATATTTTCTTTTTTATTTATTTTATTCCTTTATTGGGGAATATAATGTTTTACATCCAACAGTAAATACAATAGTTTGTACATGCATAATATTCCCCAGTTTCCCATATAACAATTCAACCCCCACTAAGTCCTCTGTCATCCTTCTTGGACCTGTATTCTCCCCATCCACCCACCCACCCCAGAGTCTTTTACTTTGGTGCAATATGCCAATTCCATTTCAGGTTCTGTTCTACTTGTGTTTTCTTTTCTGATATTGTTTTTCAACTTCTGCCTGAGAGTGAGATCATCCCATATTCATCCTTCTGTTTCTGACTTATTTCACTTAACATGAATTTTTCAAGGTCCATCCAAGATCAGCTAAAAACGGTGAAGTCACCATTTTTAACAGCTGAGTAGTATTCCATTGTGTACATATACCACAACTTGCTCAGCCACTCATCTGTTGTTGGACACCTGGGTTAATATTTTCTTTATTATTATATTATATTATATTATTTATTATTTTAATGCTCAGCTTTGGTTTATGGTGATGCTGGGGATTGAACCTAAGACTTTGGAGCCTCAGGCATGAAAGCCTTTTGCATAACCATTATACTGTCTCCCCAGACCCCCTTTTTTCCTTTATTATCAGGGGGAGTACAGGGCTCATGGTCCTACGGATCTGGGGTACTGGCCCTTCTGTTCTTAAAGGTTTGGGTGCAGAGGGGGCTGGGGAGGGCACACCCCTCTTTTGTCCTGTTTTCCGTCCTCTGAGAATCGGGGTGTGAAGTGGAGTGAGGACACATGAACGTGGGCAGAGTACAGGACTTGCACTCCGACCCCCGGCTCAGGTCTCTCCTTCTCTCCCCCTCGTGGTTTGTGGTAGCAGAGAGAACGTCTCAAGGGAGGGGCCTGGGGTCCCCCCAGTCGTGGGTGGCTGGGAAATCGTTGCCGCCCCAGCCGCAGGAGGAATATTAATGATTCAGTCTCCAGCAGGGCTCTACTCCAAGGCCTGTTGGCGACGTGCATTTTAAATCATAACAAAACAGAATGACGGAGGGAGGGAGTCAGCGGCCCCCCGGGCTGCCCCCCACCTCGTCTGCTAGGGAGGAGGGGGAGACTGCAGGCAGCTCCTCTTTGGGTGCTAAGGCTGCACCCCACTTTCAGTGAGGAGCTGCCATCGGCAAGGGGGTTCCAGAAGGTTCCACCTGCCCTTCCTCCAAGCCTAGAGCTATTCTTTCCTGAGCCGCTGCAGGTGGGGGCTGGCTGGTCCATGTCCCAGGGTCTCCAGCACCCGGCCCTATGTCCCAGGGTCAGGGTCCCCGCATCCCAGCGTACCTGCAGCCTGGTCCCCGCCTGGCCTGTCTCGGGGAGGGACACATGGATTATTCGGAGGCCTCTTCTGGGACCTGTCTGCCCTGGTGTTGGCGCCATCCTCTCCTCCATCAGGACTGTGATTACACATGTCTGAGGGGCGGGGCTGCCAGGGGCGGCAGCTTATCAGGCCGGCTCATCTCTAATTACCCTGGACCCGCAGATAAGGGGGACAATGTGGCCTCAGATAACCCCTGTGAGCTATGGGGGGGGGGGGTCTCCCAGCAGATGAGCAGATGGGAGGACCCAGCCCCGCCCCGCCATGGCCCCTGCCCACTAGACACAGACCCCTTCCCTGGATGCCTGTCCCCTCCTGCTTGGCAGCTCGGACGCAGAAAGAGCCGGAACTGCATGGGGCCTGGGGCCTGGCTCCTTGGCTGTGTCCTCGCTGTTGGGGCCTGAGTGAAGCCAGGTGAGAGCCGCCAAGCCTGTCCCCTTGTGTCCCCTCTCAGGGACAGTCTGGCTGGCCGAGGCCCTGTGTGTTCCTGCTGTGACAGAAAGACAGGTGAACTGGGGTGCAGGCGGGGAGTTGGGGGGAGCCTGGGGTCTGACTTGGGCTGGAGGTTGTGGAGCCTCCTGTCCCCAGGCCTGCTCCACCCCGGAAGCCATCAGAGTGTCCTCATCCCCAAGCCCTGGCAGCGGCATTCACTCATTCATTCATCATTTGTTCACTCACTCTCTTATTTATTCCCATCACTGGAAGCTTCTGAGCTCTCCTGCCAGCCTGGGAGCCAGCATTTCTCTCCAGACCTGACCTGAAGGCCTGAAATGCTTTGGCCTCAGGACTCAGGGGTCAGGGGTCAGGAGTCAGGGGTCAGGGGTCAGGCCTCTGTAGGGCAAGGGGCTTCACTTCCTTCTTTTTTGGTTTTTTAAATTTTATCACCATCAATTAATTTTTGCCTCCAAGATTATTGCTGGGACTTGGTGCCTGCACTCTGAATCCCCTGCTCCTGCCGCCTCCAGGAAGTCTCCTGTGCTGACTAGGTCGGGAGTCACAGAGGCCTTGATCATGTCTTTTTGTTTTCCGAATGCACCCCTCAGGCACAGGTCACCACCTTTGGGTGCCCTGGCCACGTGGACAGCAGCCCCCAGGAGCTGCCCAGCAGAGGGGCTGCCCAGGGAGGGGCATGGACACTGAGGTATGACAGTGCCCCCTGGCCTCCCCTGCTACTGGCCAGTGCCCGAACCCCTGGGCTGAGAACACAGGGTGACCCGAGGTCAGAGGCTGAAACTGGGGGTCCCGTCTCTCCCCCAAGCCTGCTCCAGCCTGGGAGGGAGGGGAACAGAGAGCCCCTCAGCCACCCACCATCACCCCAGCCGTGCAGGAAGCCCGTGAGCATGTGGAGACACGGCCTGGAGGCCACCACCCAGAGTCACTGCAGTCAGACTCCTCGCTTCTATCCCCTGCTCTAGGAGGGCTTTGCTCCTTGCATTTCACCCCTCATGGTGTTCTCTTCCTTCTTTTTATTCAGATAGAGACAGAGAGGGAGTGGCGTGGGGGGAGAGAGAGGGAGAGGAAGAGGGGGAGTGGGGTGGGGAAAGAGAGAGTGTCGGCCTGGATGTTCCAGAAAAATCCTCTGGGCCTCCTGGGGCAGGAGGGGGCAGGCGTGAGGGGGCAGCGGCTTTGCTGGTGGGAGGCCCAGGTCCACGCCAGGCACGGCTCAGAGCTGCCTCAATCATGGCCCTGGACGCCTCCTCCTGGGACAGTGGGGACAGCCGTGCCGCCGCCTCTGGGTGCCGCCTGCCAGCCGTGCGCCTGGCCACCTGGACCCAGCGGCAGCTTGGCCTCTCCTGCCTGGGAGCCGGGGCCACCCCTGGCGGGTGACACGGGCCTTGGCAAAGTGGAGTGAGGCTGGCAGGTTTGCCTGGCACTCCTGCCTGCTGTACCCGCCCCTGCCAACAGCTGGCCCCTTTGTCACCCTGCCCGGGAAGGGCTGCTCAGAGACCCCAGGGGTGGGAGGGACAGGCCCCCAGCCTGCCACGTGTGTGGGGGACAGCTGGGTCATGCCCCGAGGGAGGGGTCTCCGTCTCTGGGCACTGGTGCCAATGCCCCATGTCGCAGGCTCTCTGCAGCTTGGAGGGAGCCCTTTACCCGCTCCTGGCTTCAGGTGGGTCCCTGGGCGCTGGAACTCCTTGGCTCAAACCTACAGCAGCTTGGCCTCTGCCTCACTGTCCTGTGGCCTGTGTGTGTGTATGTGTAGGTATGTGTGTGTGTGAGTGTGAGTGAGTGTGTGTTCCTTAAGGACTCTGACATACTGGCACACAGCCCCCTGGCCCCCAGCATGGCTTGACCTCAGCTCTGTGTGTGGATTTCACCGATTTTTTTTATGGTCCACTTAGGTTTTTTTTTTTTTTTTTTTTTTTTTGCCACTAGGGTTTTTGCTGGGGCTTGATGCCTACTGGACTCCACCATTCCTGGAAGTCACTACTTCACTTTTTCTTTCTGTTTTCTGGTAAAGAGTGAGATTGAGAGAGAGAGAGAGAGAGAGAGATATTGAGAGAGAGAGACAGAGGGTGGGGCAGATAGCATAATGGTTCTGCAAAGAGACTCTCCTGCCTGAGGCTCCAAAAGTCCCAGGTCCAATCCCCTGCTCCACCATCAGCCAGAGCTGAGCAGGGCTCTGGTAATAAAGAAGAGAGAGAGAGAAATAGAGAGACAGAGAAGAGAGACACCTGCTTCACTGGTCATGAAGCTTCCCTTGCTGCATGTGGGGACCAGGGGCTTGAACCCGGACCCTTGCATGTGGCAGCATTTGCACTCAGCCAGGTGCACCACCACCTGGCCCTGTGTCCTGTCTAGTGTAGGTGACTGATGCTCGAGGGGACTAATGTCCGCAGGTCTCTCTGTGAGCACAGGTCCCGCCTGCTGGGCGGAATAGTCTGATAAGCACGCAGACAGACACGCGGGCAGAGACAGTGTGGCAGGAGCCCCAGAGCCTGAAGGAGACAGTTGAGGGAGGCAGCAAAGTGGTTCTGCAAAGACTCTCCTGCCTGAGACTCTCAAGTCCCAGGTTCAACCCCCAGCACCACCATCAGCCAGAGCTGAGCAGGGCTCTGGGAAACATGGGGAAAAAATCGTGATTACACCCCAAACACCCCTGATGTGGCTTCCTCATGTGGGATCAGGAGCAGGGCTGGCATGCAACCCTCACACATTGTTGGGTCCCTAGTGTCCCCAGCTCTGAGCCCGTGGGGGTCCCCAGTGTCCCCAGCTCTAAGCCCAGCTGGCAGGGTCACACCGCTGTCCCGCAGGAGGGTCCAGCTGTGTCCAGTGTGGGTGTCACCCTAGGTGGGAGATGTTCCGGGAGCCTCTGGGGCCAGTCCTCTGTACACAAGGTTCAGTCTCCTCAGCTGTGAAGTGGGGACAATGACATGTAGGGGAGGTGACGGTAGCTGGGGCCCTGTCCCAGCCCTCTGGCCCCTCTGGCCTAGAGATGCTCCCCACCCAGCCTGGGCGGCCGCTGGGCAAAGAAAGGTCACTGTCCGCCCCGCCCCGCCCCGGCCCCGCCCCGCCCCCAGCCCCGCCCCGACCCCGCCCTCGTCCCTCCCCCGGAGGCTCCGAGGCCACGGCGCCCTCTGGTGGTTCCGGCCTCCACTGCACCCGCCTGCCGGGAAGGTGACTCAGTCCAGGCCTGGGCCAGCCTCTGCTGCCCCAGGAGGGATTGCGAGGTGACACGGTCTGTGCCTCTGGGGTCCCCAAAGGAGAAGCAGGGCTGAGGAGCCCTGCAGCTCAGCACACTGCAGCCTCCTAAGATGCTGGGAAGGACCAGGCCCCCAGCCCCCGACTCCCCAGGATGTGGTCAGTGCCCCTCTGTGGAAGTAGCAGCAAGTGAACAAACACTTTTTAAAAGCACACGTGCAGAAAAGACCCTGAAGAGACAGGTGGAACGGGTGGAACGCTGCCCTGGCCTGCATGAGGCTCCTGGTGGGACCCCTGGAGCTTCCCCCTGCTCCACGTGGTGTCAGGCAGGGTCTGTGTGACACCATGTGACACCATGTGGTGTCAGGCAGGGTCTGTATCTGCAGCTCTGCCGGCTGGGGCCACTCAGCTGCATCACCCTGCAGCCGCAGCCCCACCCCACTGCCACCAAGAAGGGACCCAGAGCACCACACACACCCACACACACACACACTCACACACACCCACACATACACACACCACACCACACACACACACACATTCACACACACACATTCACACACACACTCACTCACACTCACACACACCACACACACACACCACACACACACACACACACCACACACACACACCACACACTCACACACACACACCACACACACACACCACACCACACATACCACACACACACACCACACACATACTCACACACACTCAAACACACCACACACACACTCACACTCACACACATACATTCACACACACCACACACATACACACCACACACCACACACACACACCACACACATTCACACACACACACACACACACACACCACACACAGACACACACTCACATTCTCACACACGCTCACACACACACCACACACTCACACACACACACACCACACCACACATACCACACACACACACTCACACACACCACACACACACACACTCACACACACACCACACACACCACACACACACAAACCAGACACACACACCACACACCCACCCACACACACCCACACACACCACACACACACACACACACTCACACACACACACCACACACACCACACACTCTCTCTCTCACACACACACACACACACACATACACACACACACACACACACACACACACTGTTCAGCTCCATCAGTCACCACCACAAGGTCCTCTGCAGCAGAAACGGCCCATGTTTGGGCTTTCAGACTCAGGAGGGGGTCTCGGGCAGTGCGCCACTTCCAGCCCCGGCTCTCCGCCTGCAGGAAGGTCACTTCACAAGCGGTGAAGCAGGTCTGCAGGTGTCTTTCTCCATCTCTATCTCCTCCTCTTCTCTCAATTTTTCTCTGTCCTACCTCCCCCCCAAAAAAAAGGCTGAGGGCATCTCTCGGGGTGGTCCTGACTGTTCCCTCCACCTTGTCCTTTTTTAATTATCTTTATTTATTTACTGGATAGAGACAGCCAGAAATCGAGACGGAAGGGAGAGGGAGAGAGACAGAGACACCTACAGACCTGCTTCACCCCTCAGGAAGAGACCTTCCCGCAGGTGGGGACCAGGGGCTTGAACCCAGGTCCTTGTGCACTGTAATGTGTTCCCCCACCCAGCCCCCACCCTGTCTTTGTGTGAGCTACCCCGGCACCTGGACAGACGGTGGCTCTCTCTAACCGCTCGCTAAGGCCAGTCGAGAAGATGCTGCTCTGGGGGCGCGGCAGGGGCTCACCGGGTAGAGTGTGCTTGCTAATGTTTCACAGGACCGGGGTTCGAGCCCCGGACCATCACCTGTGTGTCGGTGGAGGGGAGGGGTTTCAGGAGCTGTGGGGCAGTGCTGTGGTGTCCTTCTGTCTCTTATTCTCTGTCTAGAGGAAAGGGAAAGGAAGGAAGAGAGGGAGGAAGATTGCAAGGTTGGATGGTGGCGCACCTGTTTGAGTAGACCTGTTTCCATGCACAAGGACCTGGGTTCAAGCCCCCAGTCCCTACCTGAGGGGGACGCTTCAGGAGGGGTGAAGCAGGTCTGCGAGTGTCCCTCTGCCTCTCTCCCTCTCTATTTCCCAGCCCCTCTCAATTTCTTTCTGTTTCTTTTCTTTTTTTTAAAGATTTTATTTATTTATTCGTGAGAATATAGGAAGAGAGAAAGAACCAGACACCACTCTGGCACATGTGCTGCTGGGGATCGAACTCAGGACCTCATACTTGAGTCCAGAGCTTTATCACTGCGCCACCTCCTGGACCACTTTCTTTCTGTTTCTATCCAGTAAAAGAAAGAATTAAATAACTAAACATAAAGATAATTTTTAAAATAACGCCTAGAGACTAGGAGATGGCGCAACTGGGTAAGTGCACACATTGCCCTGCGCAAGGGCCAGGGTTCGAGCCCCTGCTCCCCACCTGCAAGAGGAAAGCTTCACGAGCAGTGAAACAAGTATTGCAGATGTCTCCCTGTCTCTTCTTCCCTCTCATCCTCTCAGTCTCTCTATCCTGTCAAATAAAGCAAAAGAAATTGCGGGTGGGGGTAGACAGCATCATGGTTCTGCAAAGAGACTCGCATGCCTGAGGCTCTAAAGTCCCAGGTTCAATCCCCTGCACCAGCAGAAACCAGAGCTGAGTAGTACTCTGGTTAAAAGAGAAAAGAAAGGGAGTCGGGCAGTAGCGCAGTGGGTGAAGCGCCAGTGGCACAAAGCACAAGGACCAGCGTAAGGATCCCGGTTCGAGCCCCCGGCTCCCTGCAGGGGAGTCGCTTCACAAGCGGTGAAGCAGGTCTGCAGGTGTCTGTCTTTCTCTCCCCGTCTCTGTCTTCCCCTCCTCTCTCCATTTCTCTCTGTCCTATCCAACAACAACGACATCAATAATAACTACAAGAATAAAACAAGGATAAACAAAAGGGAATACATAATAAATATTTTAAAAATTAAATATTTTAAAAAAAGATAAGAAAAAAAAGCCACCAGAAACAGTGGATTCGTCATGCAGGCACTGAGCTCCAGTGATAACACTTATGGCAAAAATAAATAAATAGGGTGCAAGAAAACAACAACAAACCCTAGAAAGTGTTGCTTTCAGAAGACAGTCTGCGGCCCCCAACTCAAGCTCACTCTCGTGCCTGAGTCAAGTCTCTCCCGGGGGGCCAGCCACATCTCTGTCCTCTGAGAGCTGTGAAGGAAGCCGGTCCCCTCAACACCCTTCCCTGGCTGTTCCCCTCTGCGGAGCAGCTGGGACCCAGGGCCAGCGGTGTGCTCGGACACTTGGTGATGTTGGTTGGGAGAAACGGGCCCACACAGCTGCCTTCGGGCCCCAGACGGCTGTCCACCTGCACCTGCTCCCAGCAAGTGACCTTGACCCTGGCCGGGCGGGGGTCTTTCTCCCTCCTCTCCCTCCTCCTCCTCCTCCTCCTCTCCCTCTTCCTCCTCTTCCTCTTCCTCCTCCTCTTCCTCTTCCTCCTCCTCCTCCTCTTCCTCCTCCTCCTCCTCTTCCTCTTTCTCTTCCTCCTTCTCCTCTTCCTCCTCCTCCTCTCCCTCTTCCTCCTCTTCCTCCTCCTCTTCCTCTTCCTCCTCCTCTCCCTCCTCCTCCTCTTCCTCCTCCTCTTCCTCCTCTCCCTCCTATCCCTCTTCCTCCTCCTCCTCCTCCTTCTCCTTCCGGCTGCCCTTCACCTCCTCCAAGCTCCCGTGTTAGATTCTGCCCGTTGGCACCCCTCCACCGAGTGAGTCAGTGCCTTCTCATTTCATTCATCTCTCCCCTGGCTTTCTGGCTTCTGTGTCGGGCTGGGGGTGCCCCTGGGTGTCTGCAGGGCGGTGCTGGACATGCGGACTGTGACCCCCACATCCTCCCTCTCCCAGCACCCAGGCTCCCAGACACCCCAGCAGTGCCCCTGCCTCTCTCTACCTTGCTCCTGGGAAGCAGGCTGACTCAGGGCCCAGGGGCCTGGGGGTGAGCTGGAGCGGGGGTTCAAGTCTCGAGTGTTTTCTGACCTTGACCTGTGTCTCCTCAGAGCCTCCCTTTGGGCAGTGAGCTGGGGGTCCCCACCACATGTGGGGGACGGGGCCACGCTGCACTTGTGCAGGGGGCCTGTGCCCAGGACAGAGATGGTGCCCTCTAAGTCCCACCCCCCCAAACACACACACACTGAACCCCCAGAGGGTCTGCTCAAGCTGAGCAGTGTGAATGGGGAGAAGTAAAAATGCTACAGGATCCTGGTCCGGGAGGTGGCGCAGTAGCTAAGGCTCTAGACTCTCAAGCATGAGGTCCCGAGTACAATCCCCGGCAGCACATGGACCAGAGTGATGACTGGTTCTTTCTCTCCTCCTATCTTTCTCATGAATAAATAAATAAATTTAAAAAAAGAAAAATAATAATCTTTAAAAAAATGCTACATGATCTGCGATGGGCCAAACAGAGCAGCTTTCTGGGTGGAAAGACAGAGTAGTGGTTCTGCAAAGAGACTCTCATGCCTGAGGCTTCAGAGTCCCAGGTTCAGTCCCCTGCACCACCATAAGCCAGAGCTGAGCAGGGCTCTGGAATCTCTCTCTCTCTCTCTCTCTCTCTCTCTCTGTGTGTGTGTGTGTGTGTGTGTGTGTGTGTGTGTGTATCTTTCACATGTAAAGTACAAATGAAAAGAAAGGAAAAAAAGGGAGGGAGGGAGGGAGGGAGGGAGGGAGGGAGGCGTGGAGACCAGGGCTCTGGAATCAGGCCTAAGCCACTCAAGGGGACACATCTGGGGTTCAGTCACCATCCTGTTTACAAAGGTGGGGTTGGCAGCCCTTTCCTCCTGGGACAGCCCAGCCCAAATCCAGCATCTCCGCCCTGCCTGCGACCGACATAGCCGCCCACAGTCTGCACAGCCCATCTGGGTCTTTCTCTGCCATCCCCCCTCTTCCCAGAACACACTTCTCTGGAGCAAAAAATCAAGCGATTTTCATTCTGAGAAAGCATGGAAGAAGTCATCCATTGGGAGAGTCAGCTGGGTGTGGGGGGCGGGTGTGTGTGGATGTCCCCACTGTGAATGTGAGAGCTCGCTAGATAAAGTCTGGCAGACAAGTCCAGCTGCCCCTTCACCTGCACCTGTTAATCCCTAGATCCCTAGGCGTCCGTTTTCAAAACGTCTAGTGTCTTTTGCGACCTCGCGAAGAGAGTCCTCCTGGAGGACGGTGAGGTGCGGGGAGGCACACCTGGTGTTACCCCTCCAGTGAGTCCTTCTCTGTGATGGGCCACAGAGAGCCGGGAGGCTTTGCCACCCAAACAACATCGACGACTGCTATGTGAGCCCTGGGCAGAGACCGCTTATGCCACCATTTCAGAGGAGCTGTGCTTCACACAGAGCCTCACGGAGTCGGATATGACCAAGGAACATGTGGCAGGGGAATTAAGGTCGGATTTCTTTGTTATAAGAAAAAGGGGGCCGGGCAGTGGCCTACCTGGTTGAGCGCACATGTTACAGTGCGCAAGGATCTGGGTTTGAGCTCCTGGTCCCCACCTGCAGGGGAAGCTTCAGGAGTGGTGAAGCAGGGCTGCAGGTGTCTCTCTGTCTCTCTCCCCCTTCCCTCTCGATTTCTGGCTGTCTCTATCCAATAAATAAAAGATAATTAAAAAAAATTTTTTAAGAAGGAAAAAGGTTGGATATATAGCAGGATGCTTCTGCAAACAACTTTCCTGCCTGAGGCTCTGAGGTCCCAGGTTCCATTCCCATAACCACCAGCAGCCCCACCAGCCTGAGGTGACCAGAGCTCTGACCTCTCTCTCTCTCTCTAAAATAGATAAATCAAATTAAAAAAAAATAAATCCCGCACTCCACTGTAATGGAAAGTACTCAAGGGTGGGGGTAGATGGCATAATGGTTTTGCAAAGAGACTCATGCCTGAGGCTCCAAAGTTTCAGGTTCAATCCCCCACACCACCATAAGCCAGAGCTGAGCAGTGCTCTAGTAAAAAAGAGAGAGAGAGAGAGAAAGAGAGAGAACCCTTCTTCTCTCAGCCAGGAGCCCCACTCACGGTAACTGGCACCTTGCACAGGGGCTGCTGGGAGAAGGCATCTTTTTTGCCAAAGAGAGTAAATGTTAGGCCTGTTAGCTGTGCTGGTCACAGGGCAGCCCTGAAGCTTGGAACTCTCTGGAAGCCCCCCCCCCCCAGGGCCCCTGGAAGGGGGTGATGATTTGGGTGACAGTGGTGGTGGGATGGGGCCCTGTGAGCTTTCCCTCTGGGGCCCTGGTGGCAGTGCCAGCTAGGCCTTCCTGCCCTGGTAGTGCCCGCCCCAGAGTCAGCTCGAGTCCCCGGTCTCCAGCGTCTTTCAGCGGGAGGTGATTAGCGCAGCACAGACACCCTTTGTCCTGTTATCAGCTCATTAGGACCCTGGGGCTAGTGCCAGCCAATGGGCAGTGCCCGCCGACCCCCACAGGCCATATAACCCCCACACCCCAGGCCCAAGATGTCACAAGGAGGGCCCCCCCAGGAGAGCGTCAGGGACGTGTCCCCTGGCCTGGGGACCACAGAGCCCTGGAGACGCCCAGGCGGGTCCCCCTCGGCCACGACCACCCTGGACCCAGGTAAGAAGGGCTTGCATGCTCCCAGATGCTGTCCTCCATGGACACAAGGGTTCAGGGGCCAGGACGGGCAAGGGGCAGGTGGCCTCCCCAGACAGCGGATGTCGCCCCTTCTCCAGGCTCAGGAAGCACATGGCAGACGCTCCACTAATTCCTGCTGGGTCTTTTAGTTTGTTTCAGTTTTTTTATTTGACTTCTTGTCTGTTTGTCATGCTTATTTTCAGCAATTTGCCAGTGGCTTAAGGGTGAAGAAATCTGAGGTGTAAGCTGTGTCATCCACCCTCAGGATCCTGTGCCCCCCAAACTTGCGGGATACTTGTTTGTTTGTTTGTTTGTTTCTTATTGGATAGAGACAGAACTTGAAAGGGGAGGGGAGATAGAGAGGGAGAGAGCATCAGAGAGACACCTGCAGCCCTGCTTCACCACTCTTGAAGCTTTCCACCTGCAGGTGGGGACTGGGAGCTTGAACCCAGGACCTTGAACATTGTGATGTGAGCGCTTCATGGGGCCGGCTTGTGGTGCACATGACTGCTTTTTGCTTTTATGGCCACCAGGCTTATCCCTGGGACTCAATGTATACATGATGAATCCACCACTCCCAGCAGCCTTTTTGTTTTTTTAATAGAGACACAGAGTTA
The DNA here is from genome assembly GCF_950295315.1 of Erinaceus europaeus. Lineage (NCBI taxonomy): Eukaryota > Metazoa > Chordata > Mammalia > Eulipotyphla > Erinaceidae > Erinaceus > Erinaceus europaeus. The sequence goes on from NC_080183.1 coordinate 15,600,543, forward strand.
AGAAGAAAAGGTAAAGGGGTAGATGGAGATAGAGAGAGTGGTCTGGGAGGTGGCGCAGTGGATAAAGCATCGGACTCTCAAGTGTGAGGTCCCCCCAGTTCAATCCCCGGCAGCACATGGACCAGAGTGATGTCTGGTTCTTTCTCGCTCTCCTACCTTTCTCATTAATAAATAAATAAAATATTTTTTAAAAAGGAAGAGAGACAGAGATACACTTGCAGCCCTGTTCCACTGCTCATGAAGCTTCTCCCCCCACAGGTGAAGACCGGGGCCTTGAACCCGAGTCCCTGGGCATGATAAAGTGTGCATCCATTTTGCAGCCACACTGCTGTCTCCCCAACCCTCAGCTACTTTTTTTAAAATTGATTTTTAAATGTATTTCATACTGGGCTGGGGGACTTCACATCAGGCAGAGAGAAGGACGTGCAGTGCTGGGGACTGAACCAGGTACCTCAGGCATGCAAGTCTGACACTCTGCCAGCTGAGCCACCTCCCTGGCTGCTGTCTGCACGGCTTCTGAACCCACCGCATCTCTTACTTCCCTCCACCCCTGTGGCTTTGGCCCACCATCCCAGGTTGTGGTGCTGTCTTTCCTGAGAGCAGAAGGACACCCAGAGACACAGAGCAAGGAGGCATTGTAATGTGTGTGCTCTATCAGGTGCACCTCCAGCAAGCCTCAAATAAAATAGTAAAAGAGGAGCCAGGCAGTGAAACGCACACAGTACAGCACACAGGGACCCGGGTTCAAGTCCCTGGTCCCTACCTGCAGGAGCAAAGCTTCACGAGTGGTGAAGCAGGGCTGCAGGAGTCTCTCTCTGTCTCCCTTTCTGTCTCCCCCTTCCTTATCAATTTCTCTCTGTCTCTATCCAAAAATCAATAAATATTTTTTTTAAAAAATATATATATATAAAAGACAGAGAGACACCTGTAGATCTGCTTCACTGCTTGTGAAGCTTCTTCCCACAGGTGGGGGTTGGGGGCTTGAACCCAGGTCCTTGTGTGTGGTAATGTGTGAGTTCAGTCAGCCCAACATATACCTTTTAAAGAAACTTTCCATCTCTCTCTCTCTCTGTCTCTCTCTCTCTCTGGCATGTTTTTATTTGTGGTTGATTTTTTTTTTTTCTTTTTCCTCCTCCAGGGTTATTGCTGGGCTCGGTGCCTGCACCATGAATCCACCGCTCCTGGAGGCCATTTTTCCCCCTTTTTGTTGCCCTAGTTGTTGCAGCCTCGTTGCGGTTATTATTGCCATTGTTGACGTTGCTTTTGTTGTTGGATAGGACAGAGAGAAATGGAGAGAGGAGGGGAAGACAGAGAGGGGAGAGAAATGGAGAGAGGAGGGGAAGACAGAGAGGGGAGAGAAAGACAGACACCTGCAGACCAGCTTCACCGCCTGTGAAGCGACTCCCCTGCAGGTGGGGAGCTGGGGGCTCGAACTGGGATCCATTTGTGGTTGATTAATAGGGGGTACTGTCCCGTCTAGTTCCACAACTAACCCAACACCCAGTTCTGTGGCGGGGCAGAGTTTTCATCCATGGAGATGCCCCGTCCACACCCCGCGGCCCTTGCCCGCAGATGAGGCTCTTCCTGGAGCAGGTGCTGCCCTGCCTGCAGGTGCGGACGCTGCGGAGGGGCCGCGCGGGGACGTGGTGGCCGCATTGTCCTTCCCGGGCAGGGCGCGTCTGCCTGTCTGTGCACGGAGAGAGGGGAGAGGGAGAGAGAGAGAGAACAGAGGAGAGAGCGAGGAGAGGGAGAAAAGGAGGGATAGAGAGAGATTGAGAGGAGGGGGAAAGAGAGAGGGAGACGGAGGGAAAGAGAGAGAAGGAGAGGGAGAGAAGAAGGTAGAGATTGAGAGAAGAGGGGGGAAAGACGGAGACGGAGGGAAGGAGAGAGAGAGAGAGAGAAGGAGGGAGAGGGAGAGAAGGAGGTGGAGAGAGAGATGCGGGAGGGCCTGGCCCGCACCTGCGCCCAGGAACTGCCCGCGTCCTGTCAGGCGCCACTTAATCTGAATTTGTGGAACAAGATGCGGAGTCTGCGGCCGGCTGGGCGGGGACAGGGTGGGGGTGGGGGTGACAGCGACCCCCCGGGCCTTTGCGGGTGTGGGGTGCAGGGTGCGGGGTGCGGGTGCTGGGTGCGGGGTACGGGGTGCGGGTGCTGAGTGCGGATGCGGGGTGCGGTTGCTGGGTGCGGGGTGCGGGTGCTGAGTGCGGGTGCGGGGTGCGGGTGCGGGTGCGGGGTGCGGGGTGCGGGGTGCGGGTGCGGGTGCGGGGTGCGGGTGCGGGATGCTGGGTGCGGGTTGCTGGGTGCGGGGTGCTGGGTGCTGGGTCCCCCGCCCAGACGGCGGTGCTGCCGCCCGCCCCGCCCCGCCCCGCCGGGAGCCAATGGCAGCCGCGCCGCGTGTGCCTTTAAAGCCGCGCTCAGCCGCCTCCTGAGCCCCGCTGGCGGGCGCAGCTCTCGGACCCGGGGCCGCCCGGCATGCGCCGCCCGGGCTGATGGACGCGCCGGACCTCTGCCTCCCGGACCCGCTGGGCTTCCACGGCCAGTAGGTGCCCCGCGCCGAGACCCTCGTCCCCTCTGTCCCCTTCTGTCTGTCTGTCTCCTCTGTCCTCTGTCCCCCTCTGTCCCCTCTGCCCGTCTGTCCTTCTCTGTCTTTCTGTCCCTTCTGTTTGCCCCCTGCCGTCCCTTCTGTCCGTCTGTCTCCTTGTCCCTCTGACTCCTCTGTCTGTCCCCTTCTGTCATTCTTTCTCCCCTGTCTGTACCCCTCTGTCTGTCTGTCCCCTTCTGTCCTTCTGTCCCCCTTCTGTCCCTTCTGTTTGTTTGCCCCCTTCTGTCCCTTCTGTCCGTCTGTCTCCCTGCCCCTCTGTCTCCTCTGTCCGTCTGTCCCCTTCTGTCCTTCTGTCTCCCCTGTCTGTCCCCCTCTGTCCGTCTGTCCCCTTCTATCCTTCTATCTCCCCTGTCTGTCCCCTTCTATCCTTCTGTCTCCCCTGTCTGTACCCCTCTGTCCATCTGTCCCCTTCTGTCCTACTGTCCCCCCTGTCTGTCCGTCTGCCCCCCGTCTGTCCCCTGTCATCCTCTCCCCCTCCCCCACCATCCCTCGTCTGTCTGTCTGTCTGGGCCTGGGGGCTGGTGGCAGTGATCTGGCCATGTCCCTCTCCGGCCAGGACCTGCTGCTTGCTGAGTCCCGGGAGCCGCGCCCAAGCCGGGGGACCCGCGAGGCGCCCAAGGACCAGGCAGCCGGTGCCCAGCCCGAGTGGGCGTGAAGTTGGTCCCCGGCTTTCCGGCGGCTCTGTGCCCCGCGCCGCCCCGGTCCGAGCATGGAAGCCGGGGAGCCGCTCCAGGCCCAGGTGGGGCGGGAGGCTCTCCGGTCCCGCTGTGGCCACTGGGTGTCCCCTGGAACCCCTGGGTCCCGGCGTCCCGCCCTCGTCTGCCCCCTCCGCAAGTTTGAATATCAATAACTGGGTGAGAACCGGGTGCCTGTGGGCCTGATTTTGGGGTGTCCCCCTTTATTGCCACGGGAGCAAACAAATCTGCCCAAGCCAGCCGCACGTCTGCGCCTTTATTCCTGTCCCCCTGCCGCCTCTACATAAAAGCCTGGGACTGCTGCGGGAGGAGTAGCTGGGCTCCCCAGAGGCACAGACTGGGCCCGGGACCTGGCAACCCCCCCAGCTCCATCTGGGAAGCCCCCCTCTGCCCCCACAGCAGGGGCGCCTTGCTGTCACCCTGACTGACGTGGGTTTGGGGTTCCCCTGTCTGCCGTCCTCTGTCCGGGGCGGGAGGGGACCCCGCCATTGTACTCGACTCCTGCTCCCCCTCCCACTAGAAGTGGCTCTCGGTGGTCCTCAGAGGTCACTGTCCCCTCCATGTGGCCCCGAACCGCCTGCATTTCTTCACAGACCCCCATGTGCCGCCACCCCGGAGGTGACTTCTTGGGTTGAGCTGGAGTGTCTACCCATTTGCCCCTGGCTCCAGTCACAGGCGATAACGGGGAATCCATAAGGGTCGGGCCTGGGGGCGTTGGTGTCCTCCATGTTGAGCCGGGAAGGCTGAGTGATGCTGGGCCTGGTTTTAAGGGTCTCGGGCTAATGGAGTCACCCTAACTGGGTGGGCACCCTGCCCACCTGGTCTTGCCAAGCACCCAGGACTGCCCCTCCAAGCCCCGGGCCAGCAGGGCAGGACCCCGGCAGGTGGGTGGGTGAGCCAGCCAGGGACAGCTGTGGCTCCCAGGGGCACCTCATGCTACCAGTGGGATGTGGGTGCGGGTGCCCAAGGACAAGCTCAAGGGGACAGATGTGGAGGCTGGGGGACTTGTTGCCCTCTGCTCCCACTGGGCTCCTTAGCCAGGGGCGAGGGGTCTCAGGTTAGGACGGCAGTCTGGTGAGCGGGGAGAAACGGGGGCTTCAGTGCCGATGTTTCCCTGGCATGCGGTCTCTCTGTTGGGTGCACAGTCCTGCCACTGGATGGGGGGGCGGGGCACAAGGCGCAAGGCGCAAGGACCCATGAGGAGGAAGGCTTCAGTTTTCCTCACCTGCCGGCATGTGGAGAGCAGCTGTGAGTGCTGGCACTAGTCCTCCTCCCTCTCCCAGGTGAGAAACACACACACAGTGACACTCACATTGAGTCACAAGTCAGACACACTTACACAGTTTCTCTCTCACACACAAGTTTCTTTCACACTCATGTACAGTCATACACACACACACACACACACACACACACATTCAGTCACTCACACACACCCGCACTCCTGTGCCTTCCTCATTCCATTCCTGTCCCCTGTAGGGTGACTCCATCACCGTCTCTGATCAATATTTCATGCTCACATGTGATGGCCCCGTGTGTCCAGATGTGTCCCCGTCGAGACCAGCCTGGGACCCCAGGGCTGGGGGGCTGCCGCCTCCCCTGAGTCCCAGGTCTGCTTTTGCCGGGTGAGAGAAAAAAAAGAACAAAGTGTCCTCCAGCTGGAACATGGGTCCGCATGTGGGACGATGCCACGTGGGCATTCAGAGCCGGTGACCCAGAGAGTGACAAAGGGGCGGGGGATTAATTTTTAATGGGACATTTAAAAATAAGTCGGAGGGAAGACATTAGTCTGGATTATGGGGGCGGGGTATTGGTCTTAGAGATAAATCTGTGTGCTGGGCCCCCCTTCTGGGGGTGTGGGGCTGCCATGGACTGGGGGGGGGGACTGATGCCCATAGGGGCCTGGGGGTGGGGGTCGCCATGGAGGCCTCTGTCCCTGGGGAAGCCTTTCCGGCTCAGTGAGGTCCTGGTCAGTGGAAATTTCCTCTGGGATGCCATTGTCTCCCCAACTCCCTTCACACCCCCCCCACTAGAGCGAGTTCCCAGGGCCGACACCCACAGAGAGGGCTCCCTGTTTTGGACAGTTGTGAAGAGTCAGCACCCCCCCACACACACACACACACACAAGCTCCTTCCCCTCCCATTGATCCCAAGCGATCAATACACCCTCCATTTCGTCCTGGAGAGGCGGGACAGCGGTGACTTGGGGGCTGGCGTGGCAAGGGAGCTGGCCGGCTGTTGCCAGACTCCAGAGCCTTCTCCCTGGACCTCTGGCTTCAAGGCAGTTATTTATTTATTTATTTATTTACATATTTATTTATTTAATGAAGAATCTGAAGTCTTTGAAAAAGTTTGCCACCTTCCTTGGTGTTCTGTAAGATGGCTTGCTTTTACTGATGTGTTTGTTTTTAGAGAGAAGCAAAGAAGGAGAGAGAGAATGAACAGGCCCAAAACTTGGAAGGGGCCAGGCTTAATGCCAGCTAGTGGGGGAGGGGGAGCTGGGGGACCTGAGTGTTGGGGGGGAGGGTTGTGAGAAGACCCCAGAGAAGGGCACTGGAACCCCTGGACCTGAGACAGAGGCCGCATGTGCCCCCCCTCCATGTGATGTGGTATCAGTGACCTTCTCCACGAGACTGGGTTCTTCCAGTTCTCCATGGGGTGGGGGGCAAAGCAGAGTTTTAACCTTTCACAGCATTCCCCCAAGCAACTCCAGGTTGCCCCCTGATTGCCCCTGGGCCAGCTCTCCCTCCTCTGCCAGCAGTGCTCACCTCTCCCTGGAAGCTGGCACCCCGGGGCTTGGAGGCCTGGCCGCTCTGCCCAGTATTAGCTGGGGCTGCTCATCTGGGGGGGGGGCGGGGATGAGGGGTAGCTTTGTCTACATGGCTCCCAGGGGGCCCCAGCTCAGCTGCAGATATGGGGTCCGCAGAAGTGAGGGCGATAGCTTGGGTGGCCTTGGACCTGCCATCCGTGCCTGCGTCCACCTGTGTGACCTTGGGCTCTAGGGATCAGCTATGAGTAACCCCTTTCTCAGGTCCTGCAGGCTCCTTGCTTCTTAGAGGGGGTTCCTACTTCCCTCTGACCCCCCTCCCGTGTCCCCTGGCGGGGTTGGGTGGTGGGCGGGCTCCTGCCCTGGTGTCCCTTGGCTGGTGTTTATAATTGCAAATGTCATTAGCAGGCCAGGCTGGGGCCCAGAGCTCAGGCCCTGCACACACACCGGTGACCTGTGACAGCCGGCCAGATTAACCCTCTCCTGGCCAGCGTCGCCAGGGAGCCCGTGACCCTGGCAGTCTCGTGACAGCATGAGTCACGGCGGTTCCTCCGGGTGCCCTTGCCCGGCTGGAGGGACCTGCTGGAAACATGTCTGGGGTATTGGAGAAAGCAAGGTGGCGGGGGGGGGGGGGGGGCCTCAGGAATAGGCCAGCAGCTTAACAGGCAGAGCAAGGTGCCCCCCCCACAAGATCAGGGGTTCTGCCTGGGTGCAAATCTGGCTTTCATCAATGGACCCTCAGGGGCTGCAGGCCCCCCCCCAAGCCTAGGAACCCTGCTGTTTCAATGCTGCCTCACTGCCTATGGGACCCCCAGCCTGGGCTGAGGTCTGGCCATGACCATGCTCCTGTCACCTGGGTTTTTCCACACAAAAAGGAATTGTGCTGAGGGGCGGGGGCTGGCTGGCTGGCAGTGGGGACTCTGCTGCCACCTCCCAGCTGCCCTGGCTTTCTGGGCTGGGCAGGTTCGGGGGGTGGGGAGACAGGGGTCCCAGAAGGCACAGTTTCAGGCAGCTGCACCCTCCTCTTCCCCCACTCAACCCCCCCCGACCCCCCATCCCTGTCTCCCCTGTACTCAGCACTGAGAGCTGTCACTTAAAGGGTCAAATGTTTTCTCAGCTGAGAGTGAACCGAGTGGTCGGTCTACCTGCCCATGAGGCTGTCTGTGGCACTGGACAAGGTGGGGAAGAAAAAAAAATTTACCTGCTAAGTTTCTTGATTTCAGAGTCATACAGGCTCCCAGTAAAATACACCAAAACCTGAGTTTTCCAGAGAGGGCACTTCTCACCTGCTGTAGGCTGAGTGTCTGCATCTGAGGCTGCATAGCTGAGTCCCGAGGAACGAGGAACCTTCCCTCTCCCCCTTCTCCTCCTCTCATCACTTCTGCTCTCCCCCCCCCCCCCCCCCCCCCCGTTCCTTCCTTCCTATCTCATTCAGTGTCCCCGGCCGCCGTGGAGCCTGTTCCGTGAACAGCCTTGTGGACGCTGTTACTTACTCTCCTCAATGTCATTCCATCCATTCCGAGGTCAACAGGCAGTTAACCAAATCCCAGCAAGCTTTTGTGTTTTCTTTTATTTTGATGTTTAATCTTCTGCTACCCGTGTGATCAATTTTCATTTCAAACCCCATCGGGGTCCTCCCCTCTGCCAGTGCTAACACCTCTCGCCCGGCCGTCGGATTTGTGTTAACACCAGACTGAGCAGTGTAGGAATGGCAAGTGTCTGGTTAGGTTTTTCTAAGAGGCAGAGGGCGTCAAACACCCCGGCTTCAGGCGTTGTCTGAGGCACTTCAAGGAACCTGAATTTGGAAATCAGCTTTCGGCTTCATTTCTCCGGCTATATTCTCTGAGAACTTGCCGTTCAGTCCACTCAGGTGTATTCTTTGGATATTTTGTTCTTTTTTTTTTTTTTTTAAGATGCCTAGAATAAGGGTCTGGGGCCCCAGTGGCCCTTCCCATGATCTCAGTCCGAAGGACAGAGCAGGAGAGAGAAGGCCGGAGGGCCACGTTGCCGCTGGGATCTCCAGCCTGCTTTGCAATTTGATGGTTCCCTTTGTTTTTACTTATTATTTCTCCCTCTCCCTCTCCCTCTCCCTCTCCCTCTCCCTCTCCCTCTCCCTCTCCCTCTCCCTCTCCCTCTCCCTCTCCCTCTCTGCCTGTTTTTCATTCCGGCTCGCTCTGGTTAGCTCTGGCTCTTATTCTCTCTTGGGTCTTGAAGACACAGAGGAGGAAGGAAGGAGTGTGGGTCTGTCTGTCTGTCTGTCTGTGTGTGTGCGTTCCCCGCCCTAGGGACGCGTGTAAGTAAGGCTGTCTCAAGCTTGACTCTCGTCAGTGGGGTTGGATCTCAAGGAGGGTGGGTGGCCTGCGCGTGTCACCCTCTTCTGGTTCAGCCACCTATGGTCTGGTAACATGTTTTTGTTTGGTTTGGTTTGGTTTTGGTTTTGGTGGGGGGGAAGGAAGGAGGGTCTAGCCTCTAGTTTGCCAGCACATTCCAGCTGGGCAGCCTGCCCCCCACTACACCCCCCCCTGTTGCCTGGGGAATGAGGAGTGGGTGCCTGGGCTGGGAGGCAGCAGGAAGCAGCTTCAACTTCTGGCCAAAGGAGCCTCAATTCTCCATCCCTCTCCCCTCCACAAGGCAGAGCTCTGCGCTGGGATAATGAGCTTTTGTCTTTCCTTTCTCCAGCTGAGCAGGAAGGCCCCTTTGATGGGGAGTCAGCCCATGATGAAGGAGGGATGCCCTGAATCCCTGCTCCCCGCCTCATCCCCGTCTCTTGGGGCACAGACATTGGCTGTCAGCCGCAGCAGTCCAACTAACAGGCGCTGGTACAGGAAGGTGGCCTTTCCAGACGGCCTGGCTGGTGGTGGTGGCCACGGCGGTCAGCACAGCTCTCTCTCCTGGTCCTTTGGGGGGGCTGATGGGGCAGTGGCCCCCAAACCTGACAGCTTCCCACAAAGGGCACCTCAGCAAGGTGCCAGGCTAGCGTGCTTGTGGACACCTCTCTCCGTACGTGGACAGACAGACGGCGGGTGAGGAGGGCAGGGTGGCAGCCCCGGGGCCCTGCGGGGAAGCATGCTGCGTCAGGGGGCTGCGGGCAGCCACTTGGCCTGTCTCCCCCGGCTGGGCTCTCGGTGAGGGGTGAGGTGGTACCCCAGGCCCCGGGCAGGGTGGATGGCACTGAGCACATGTGGACGCTGGAGACTGCGTGAGGGAACGGGCAGGGCGCCTCTCTGCCCCTGAGCATCTGCTCTGCCCCTCAGCTCCGCCTTGTGCCCTGCACTGGGGTCCTTGACAGCGGTGGGGGGGCAGCCGCTGCCCCTGGGTGGGACCCTCCTGTGGAGGACGCCCAGCACAGCAGCTCCTGACTTTTGAGGTCACTGCTGTCCTGCCATTCTCTCTGTCTCTCTGGGCGTGTGTGTGAGTGTGTGTGTGTGTGTGTGTGTGCGCGTGTGCGAGTGTGTTTGTGTGTGTGCGCGTGTGTTTGTGTGTGTGTGCGTGAGTGGGTTTGTGTTTGTGTGTGTGTGTGCATGTGAGTGTGTGTATGAGTGTGTGTGCATGAGTGTGTTTGTGTGTGTTTGTGTGTGAGAGAGTGTGTTTGTGTGTGTGTTTGTGTGTGTGTGGGTGTGCGCGTGTGTGCGAGTGTGTGCGAGTGTGTGTGTGTGCGTGTGTGTTTGTGTGTGTGCGCGTGTGTTTGTGTGTGTGTGCGTGAGTGGGTTTGTGTTTGTGTGTGTGTGTGCATGTGAGTGTGTGTTTGTGTGTGTGTGTGTGGGTGTGTTTGTGTGTGTGCGAGTGAGTGAGTGTGTTTGTGTGTGTGCATGTGTGTGCGTGTGAGTGTGTTTGTGTGTATGTGTGAGTGTGTGTGTTTGTGTGTGTGTGTGAGTGTGTTTGTGTGTGTGTGAGTGTGTTTGTGAGTGTGTGTGTGTTTGCGCGTGAGTGTGTTTGTGTGTGTATGTGAGTGTGTTTGTGTGTGTGTGAGTGTGTGTGAGTGTGTGTTCCGAACAGGACAGGACACACCTGAAGAAGATGCTGCCTGCTGCCTCCGCGTCCATATATTTAACTTGACAGGACAGAGAGAAATTGAGAGCGAGAGGGATAGAGAGTGGGCAGACAGAGGGACGCCTGAGGCCCTGTTCCTCCACTTGTGAAGTTTCCTCCCTGCAGGTGGGGACCCGGATCTTGAACCTGGATTCGTGCACATGGTGACGTGTGAGCTCCCCCATGTGCCTTTACCTTGACATTCTTACCATTTCCTTCCTTCCTTTGCTTCTTTCTCTCCTTCCTTCCTTCCTTTCTTTCTTTCCTTCTTTCCTTCTTTCTTTCTCTCTTTCTCTAAGTCACCACCTCCAAAGTGTGAGGTGGTTCACTGATTCTCAACAAGTCTAACAAAAGCAGTCCACCCCAGGGGTCCTGGCCAGGGTCTGGGAACTCTTCTCCGGACAGGATTCGCCTCTTCCGGCCACAAGTAAGGAAACTTCCAGCTCCTTGCAGCTCCCTCGCTAGAGCCAGAGTCCAGAATGAATTTGTGACCAGTCACAACCACTCGGTCTTGCTGAGTTTAAGCAGGGCTAAGAGAGAAGGTCTTTTTCAATCCCAGAGAACATCTGGGTCTGCTCCAGGTGGCTCCAAATTTGCTTTTATTTTTACTTGTTTTCCTGTTTGATTGATTTTTAGATAGAGAAGACAGACAGAGGGCGAAGGGTAGAGAGCATAATGTTTATGCAGAGAGACTGTCACACCTGAGGCTCCAAAGTCCCAGGTTCAGTCCCTCACACCACCATGAGCCAGAGCCGTAAAGTGCTCTGGTAAAAAGAAATAATAAGAATAGTGGTCTGGGAGGTGGTGTGGTGGATAAAGAAGCATTGAGCTCTCAAGCATGAGGTCCTGAGTTCAATCCCCAGCAGCACATGCACCAGAGTGATGTCTGGTTCTTTCTCTCTCTCCTTCTATCTCTCTAATAAATAAAATATTTTAAAAAAGAAAAAATAATAAAAATAAAATAAAAGGGAGTCAGGCGGCAGCACAGTGGGTTAAGCACAGATGGCTCAAAGCACAGGGACCGGCGTAAGGATCCCGGTTTGAGCCCCCGGCTCCCCACCTGCAGGGGAGTCACTTCACAGGCGGTGAAGCAGGTCTGCAGGTGTCTGTCTTTCTCTCCCCTCCTCTCTCCATTTCTCTCTGTCCTATCCAACAACGATGACATCAATAATAACAACAATAACTACAATAATAAAAACAAGGACAACAAAAAGGGAATAAATAAATACATATTTTTTAAAATTTTTAAAAAGAATAAAACAAAAATAGAGAAGACAGACACAGAGAGAGAGAGCATAAGAGAGACCACAGCACCAAAGCTTCCTTGAACCAGGGTGACGCACGTGGCAAAGGAAAGAGACAGAGAGACACCTGCAGCCCTGCCTCACCACTCATGAAGCTTTCCCCCTGCAGGTGGGGACCAGGGGCTTGAACCTGGGTCCCTGCTCACTGGAATGTGTGCACCACTGCCTGGACCCCAACTGTTACCCTTGTAAGTGGCATGCTGCCCAGTGGTCACTGACCTGGCAGAGCTCTGTGACCAAGACAGAGTCCCTCCCACCCTGGACAGGAGACCATCCTCTCCCTGGGTAATAACTGGCCAGAAATTCGCACTCCCCGTAAAAACCACAGAAACTGGGCTACCGAGACCTCGTTTCCTTTTCCTTTTCCTTTTCCTTCTCTTTCTCTTTTAATAGGACAGAAAGAAATTAAGAGGCTACAGGGAAATAGGGAGAGAGACAGATAGAGACACCTGCAGCCTTGTTTCACCCCTGCAGCGGGGAGCAGGGGCTCGAACCCGGTTCCGGGTGCATGACAGCCAGCCCCAGGTGCGTGTTACATGTCTGGTGTCGCTGTCTGGAGGAGGGTGGGCATTATCTCTGGGAAGTTCTTTTTTGTTCCTCTGATGCCTGCTCCCAGAGACAGCCTTGGCAGTGAAATTGGGGTGTCTGCAGCCCCCCTTTAATGCGATCAGTGTGGGTCAGGTTTCTATATGTGACTCAAGGCAGTTATAAGTGGATTAGAATTTGTGGCGAAGGTGATAGTCAGGAAATTCCCCCCGAGTGAGTGTCCACGTGGACCCCGGGGGGAGCAGTGACACTGCGGCTCTGGGGGGGAGGCACCTGTGCCTGCTTGCTAAACCTGGCAGCCCCTCCTCGTGGCTGTTCTCTCAAACTGGTTTGATTAAGAAACACATGTCCTTGGGGAGGGGGGAGATAGCAAAATGGTTCTGCAAAGAGACTCTCATGCCTGATGCTCCAAAGTTCCAGGTTCAATCCCCAAAACCACCATAAGTCAGAGCCCAGAGAGAGAGGGAGAGGGAGAGGGAGAGGGAGAGGGAGAGGGAGAGGGAGAGGGAGAGGGAGAGGGAGAGGGAGAGAGAGAGGCATTTCCTTGGGGGGGAAGAGTGGAGCAACCGTGAGTGGCACACCTGGCTGAGCACACCTGTTACCATGAGCAAGGCTCAGAGTTCAAACCCCTGGTCCCCACCAACAGGGCTGTGGCCGCCGGGCCCAGGGTGTCTGCACTGGCCTCTGAGAGCCGCTGGCAGACCAGGGTGGCCACACCATTGTCACTGGCCAGGCTGCCCACCCCTGTTGTCACACTGCGGGAGGAGAAGAAGGGCGTTGGCGCCCCTATAACCCGCAGGGGACACTGCATCTCCCGGCCCCCAGCCTGCCTCCCCTACCGCCACCAGCCCTCCTGTGTCCCCCAAGCAAGGCAGGCAGGGAGCCAGCATCACCCCTCCCTCCCTTTTCTTTCTTCTTATTGTGAAGCCAGGGCCCCTTCACTGCTGCAGGCTGCTTGCTCATTCTGAGAGGGAGGGAGAGGCATTGGAGCTGCTTCTGATGCTCCAGCAGTTCCCCGTTTGGCACCAGGGCTTGGGTCTGGGCCACATGGTGACACGGCTTGCACCCTAACTGGTGAACTGTCACTTCAGTACCCTTCCTCCTCTCCCCGAACAACTCCTCCTAACAACTTTTACTGAAATATTCACACGTCATGGCCTGGAAGGTGGCACAGTGGATATAGCATTGGACTGTCAGAGAGGAGGCCCCAAGTTTGATCCCCGGCATCACATGAGTCAGGGTGATGTCCTGCCTGCCCCCCCACTTCTGGTTTATGATGGTGTAGGGGTTGAACTGAACCTGGGGCCTTGGAGCCTCAGGCAGGAGAGTAACTTTGCATAACCATTGTGTTACCTACCCCTACCCCACACTCTCTCTCTTCCTCTCTTTATCTTTCTCATAAATAGATCTTTAAAAATTAAAAAAATATAGGGAGTCGGGCGGTAGCACAGTGGGTTAGGCGTACATGGCGCAAAGCACAAGGACTGGAGTAAGGATCCCGGTTCGAGCCCCCGGCTCCCCACCTGCAGGGGAGTCGATTTACAGGCAGTGAAGCAGGTGTCTTTCTCTCCCTCTCTCTGTCTTCCCCTCCTCTCTCCATTTCTCTCTGTCTTACCCAACAACAATGACATCAATAACAACAATAAAAGAACAAGGTCAACAAAAGGGAATAAATTAATACATTTAAAAGTAATAATAATAAAAAATAATAAAGGACCAGGTGGTGGTGTACCTGACTGAGCACACATTTATTTCCATGAGCAAGGACTTGGGTTCAAGCACGCACTCCCCACATGGAGGGGGATGTTTCACAGGTGGTGAAGCAGGGCTGCAGGCGTCTGTCTCCTTCTCTGTCTTTTCATCTCTCGCCCTCTCAGTTTCTGTCTCTATTCCAAATAAATAAATAAATATGAAAGTGTCTAGTTATATCTGGCTGTGTTATCTAAACCCACACCTTGCGGCTGGGAGAGACGGCACAGTGGTTCTGCAAAAGACTCTCACGCCTAATACTCCACTGTCTCAGGTTCAGTCCCCAGCACCGCCATCAGCCAGAACTGAGCAGGGCTCTGGTGTCTCTCTCTCTCTCTCTCTCTCTGAAAATAGAATAAATAAAATATTTGAAAATAAGTGAATATTTGGGCAGACTGTTCCCTGTTTGGGCAGGCCCTGCTTCTCCTCACACCTCCTGCCACTGGCTGCTTGAGAACTTCCGAATATGCCTCGAAGCCCCCACTCACACAGCCCCTCTGGCTGAGGCAGCCCTCCCTCGGTTTACAGGGATTCTGTGAGCTGATGGTTAAGTCACCAGACTCACAATCTAACTCAGTGAGCTTAAGAAACAAAAGCACATTGTGGTCCGGGAGGTGGCGCAGTGGCTAAGGCACTAGGCTCTCAAGCATGAGGTCCTGAGTTTGATCCCCGGCAGCACATGGACCAGAGTGATGACTGGTTCTTTCTCTCCTCCTATCTTTCTCATGAATAAATACATTTAAAAAAGAAAAAAAAATCTTTTAAAAAAAAAGGCACTGAGCTTGAGCTTGGCATTATGTTCCTCCCCCTTTCTTCTACATCATCCTCCTCTTGTTCTTTTCTTCCTCTCCCTCCTCCTCCTCCTCTCCTCAGTGTGCTCTGGGCTGCTTTTTTAGAGAGAGAGAGAGAGAGAAGAGAGGAGACACAGAAGCTCTGGTGCTTCCCCCAGTGCTGTGAGCACCTCCCATGTGGTGCCGCTCACACAGCCTGAAGAGTCCTCTCTGGCCCAGTCACTGTGTCCCTCGGGTAAATTCACGTCCTCACAACAGGATGGTCCCGTCTTGCCTTTCTGTCCCCAAATCTGTGTTTAGTGATGTGTGACACTGTCATGACCTATCACGGAAACTGCCTAATGCTACCAGCCCCCCCCCCCACACACACACACTAGGTGGCCAGTCTGCTCCTGGGTGGGGGGGGGGCAAGGACCCGGCCAGCAGGGGGTGCAGATGGGCAAGTATTGCCTGCCCCAAGGTGTGGAAGTAGTGGGAGCAGATTTGGGGTACTGGAGCTTGGTGAGTGGGGGCCCTAGAGGGGAGGGGATTGCTGAGTTAGCCGGAGTGAGCACCCCCAGGATGATCTCTTCCTCTCTTTCTCTCTTCCCTTCTTCTTTGCCTCCAGGCTTGGTGCTTGCGTATTGAATCCACTAACTGGTGGGCTTTTATTTATTTTTTCCCCCTGACATATAGTGAGAAATAGAGAGGGAGAGAGACAGAGGGAGACCTGCAGCCCTGCTCCTGAAGCTTCCCCCCTGCAGGTGGGATCAGGGCTTGAACCCAGACCTTTGTGAGCTCTGCATGGTGCCTCTCCCCGCCCCCCCCCCCCGTAACTCTCCAGGGACACCTAAGTTTCTGCCCCATTCAGGGAGGAGCTGGAGGGGTGAGTGATACGTAGCCAGGGTGCAAGCTCACACCACTCAGCATGGCTCTGAGCTTGGGGTCTGCACCCCTACTTCCCTGCCCCTGCTCAGGAGGGTGGCCTGTCTCCGGGGGGGGGGGGGCTCTCTGCCAATCCCTGGCCTTGGGGGAGGAGCCGGGTCTGCACAGGGGCCGAGGGTGGATGGTGGGGGGGGGGCTCTGGGTGCAGGGTGCTGGGCTGGGGTGGGGGCCTCCTCTTGTCCACAAGTCACGTGAGGTGAGTGGTCGGGGGTGTGTTCTGGGTCAGCTACATCGGGGGGTGTGTGGGGGGTGGCCTGCTGTCCTGGACTCAGCAAGGCTCCTCCTCCAGCCCCTAAGCCCCCAGCCCCAATTGCTCTGGAGCTGCCCTGCTGGCCCCCAGCCTCACTTGTCCGTCTGTCCCTCTGTCCCAGCCAGTGCTGACACAGTGGTAAATGTAGCTTCTGGTGGCCAGCCGTGGATGCCGAGCTCAGAGCCCCTCCAGAGTCTTCTAGTTATTTATTAGGTAGAGACAGAGAGAAACAGAGAGGGGAGAGGGAGATAGAGAGAGAAAGAGACAGAGAGACACCTGCAGCCCTGCTTCACCACACGTGAAGCTACTCCCCTGCAGGTAGGGCAACCAGGGGCTTGAACCCGGGTCCTTGTGCATGGTGGCATGCGTACAATCTACCCGTGCGCCTGGCCACAGCAGGAGACACAGTGACGGTGACGCACAGTGGTCACACAAAGGACGTGCCTGTGTATCTGAGGCTCCAAGGTTAAGGGTTTGATCCCCAGGGCCACCATGAGCCAGAGCTGAGCAGGGCTCTGCAGAGGGCCTCAGGCCAGGTGAGGACAGGGCCTGCCGTCAGCTGTCGGCGGAGGGCTGGCACATTGACCCAGCATTCCAATCATTAAATAAAAGGGGGCGGGGCGTTAGCGCAGTGAGTTAAAGGCACAAAGTGTGAAGCTCAAGGACCGGCATAAGGACCCTGGTTTGAGCCCCTGACTCCCCACCTGCAGGGTAGTCCCTTCACAGGTGGTGAAGCAGGTCTGCAGGTGTCTGTCTTTCTCTCCCCTTTTCTGTCTTTCCCTCTTCTCTCCATTTCTCTCTGTCCTATCCAACAACAACAATGATAAACAACAATGATAAACAACAAGGGCAACAAAAGGGAAAAAAAAATAGTCTCCAGGAGCAGAGGATTCATTGTCAGACTCCAAGCCTTAGTGATAACCCTGGAGGAAAAAAAAATCAGAGGGCTCACCCTGAGGGCATATACTTGGCCTTGCACCCTCAAGGATCTGGGTTTGTCTGAGGGTTTAGTTACCACATGGGAGCACCATACGCGGACGGGGGGAGGTTCATGGTGCTGTGTACCTCTCTCTGTCTCTGTCTCTCTCTTCTCTCTCTCTTTTTTAAGATTGTATTTACTTGTTAATGAGAAAGATAGGAGCAGGGGTAGACAGCATAATGGTTATGGAAAGAGACTCTCATGCCTGAGGCTCCAAAGTCCCAGGTTTAATTTCCTGCACCATCACAAGCCAGAGCTGAGCAGTGCTCTGGTAAAAAAAAAAAAAAAAAAAGAAAAAGAAAAAGAAGGAAAGAAATGAGAAAAATAGGAGAAGAGAAAGAACCAGACATCATTCTGGCACATGTGCTGCCGGGAATTGAACTCAGGACCTGCTGCTTGAGAGACCCGTGCCCCATCCATTGCACCACCTCCCGGACCACCCGTCTCTATCACTATTGAAAGGGAGTGGCGGGGGTGGAATCGCACAGGTGCAGATAAATGAATGAAGATAAATACCAGGCAGAGATTCTCAGCATTTCCAGAGATAAAAGCCTGGGAGGGTGATAGGCAGGGACTGGCCCTGGGCATGGTGGCCTCCTCCTCTGCCCCCTCCCCTGGCTCGGCCAGTGGCCCCTTCACACGTCTGTCCTGGGCTGTCCTGTCTCTTTGTCCCGTCTCTTGGGTCCCAGATGGAGACACGGAGGTGGAGGACGCCCCCCCCTCCAGGTGAGGAGCTGGGGGTGAGGCTGAGACGCTGGTGCTGGTACAGGACCACCCCCTTGGACTGGACAGATGTGCTATCTGTGCTGTGCAGCTGTTGAGTGAGCTGCCTGACCTCTCTGTGCTTCCTCTGGGAAAGGGAAAGGGGAACAGCAAGATGGCACCTGGTACAGCGCACATGTCACCATGGATAAGGACTTGGGTTCAAGCCCCTGGCCCCCACCTGCAGGGGGAAAGCTTCATAAGTGGTGAAGCAGGGCTGCAGGTGTCTCTCTGTCACTCTCCCTATCTCCCCTCCTCTCTCAATTTCTCTCAGTCTCTATCTAATAATAAATAAATAAAAATATTTAAGAGAAAAACAAAAGCAAAAAGATCATAGGAGCCACATTTCTATGGGCAGAGGCAGGCTCCTCAGCGCACCTGATTCCCAAGCAGGTGTAGGTCAGGGTGTTGGGGGTCACTCCAGGTGGAGACCACTACCCTCCATTTATTTTCCTGAGCCGATGGGCCCAGAGGTGGTCTGCAAGGGGACAGGCTGGAGAGCTCTGCTCTGGCTCTGAGATTTCACTCATTCATTCATTCATTCATTCACCCATTCATTCACTCATTCATTCAGAGAGAGCCAGGGCATTCTGACACATGCCCTGCTGGGGCTTGAACTCGGGACCTCATGCTCGAAGGGCCAGAGCTCTGCGCACCGTGCCAGCTCCCAGGCTTGTTCATTGGTTCATTTTTCGCCGTCCCCAGGATTTCACTGTCTCCAGGTCCTCCTTGCCAGGCCGAGCCTCTGCGGCACCTGGGGTGTGGGGGACTCCGTGGGTGACCAGGCTGAGCAGAGCAACCTTGGTGACAAGGCGCTGAGGAGGAGACAGGCCGGCTGTCAAAGGCAGTGACCCGGCTGGGGCCTGCTGGGGTGACCCCACGGGGACAGGGCCGGTTGATCTTGGGGCTGCAGGGCACACCCCGCCCCTGCTGCTGGGGCTCCAGGCTTTGCCCAGTGAACGGGGTGAGGGGTGTGTCCAAGTGATGGAGTGGGCGTGCCCACGTGGTGAGGGGCGTGTCCAAATGATGGGGTGGGCGTGTCCACGTGGTGAGGGGCGTGTCCACGGCATGGGCGTGTCTGGTGGCTGGAAGGCGTGTCCACGTGTGGGCGCAGCGGTAGTGTCTCTGTGGTGATTGGGTGGCCTTGTCCATGGCGGGGGCATGTCCAAGGGGGTTCGGTGGGCGTATTCAAGTGAGGGTACAGTGGGCGTGTCCACGTGGTGGTGGGCGTGTTCATGAGGATAAGTCCAGGTAGGGGCCTTGAGGGCGTGACCACGTGGCAAAGCTGCGCGCACCCGCTGGGCTATTTCTCCGAGCCCCTCATTGCTGGGTCCCCCTGTTCACTCTGCAGGGGTCCAGCACCCTCTGTGAGAAAGTGATAAAGGCGGTCCCTGTCCTCAACCCACAGGCCTGATCAGTGACGCCCTGCCGTGCACGATTCACAGAGCACCCGGGCCCCCTGGCACATAGAGGGCACTCAGTTCATCTTGATGGAGCAGGGGCTGGGACACAGCAAACCCGGTAGAACACACACATCACGGTGTGCAAGGACCGGGGTTCAAGCCCCGCGGCCCTACCTGCAGGGGGTGGAGCCGTGTTGCGGGTGTCTCTCTCCCTCTCTCTTTTTTTTCCTATGTATCTTTTAAAAAATATTTATTTTATTCCCTTTTGTTGCCCTTGTTTTTTTAATTGTTGTAGTTATGATTGCTGTTGTTATTGATGTCGTCGTCGTTGGATGGGTTGTTGGATAGGACAGAGAGAAATGGAGAGAGGAGGGGAACACGGAGAGGGGGAGAGAAAGACAGACACCTGCAGACCCGCTTCACCGCCTGTGGAGCGACTCCCTGCAGGTGGAGGGCTGCGGGTTCCAACCAGGATCCTTAGCCGGTCCTTGCACTCTCTCTTTTTAAATTAATTAATTGTTTATTTTTGCCTCCAGGGTTATCTCTGGGGCTCAGCACCAGCACTACTTATCCATTGCTCCTGGAGGTAATTTTTCCCATTTTGTTGCCCTTGTTGTTGTTATTGTTGTAACAGCTGTTGTTGTTGGATAGGACAGAAAGAAATTGAGATAGGAGGGGAGACACAGAGGAGAAGAGAAGAAAGACAGACACCTGCAGACCTGCTTCACCGCCTGTGAAGCTTTCCCCATGCAGGTGGGGACCGCAGGCTTGAACATGGGTCCTCACACACTGTAATGCGCCTGGGCCCTCCTATCTCTCTCTGGTCTCTGAGGTTAAGACAAGGAACCTCCAGGGAAATTCTTGGGTGGGGTTCAGTCTGAAAGGAGATGAGGAGAGCAGGGGTAGATAATACGAATTGTTATACAAAGAGACTCTCCTGACTGAGGCTCCAAAGTCTCAAGTTCAATTCCCCATGCCACCATAAGAATATTGCTCTGGTTTTAAAAAATATTTTAATAAAAAATTAATGAAATGAAAAATAAATAAAGAAAATGAGATGGGGGGACGTGGTCCGGGAGGTGGTGCAGTGGATAAAGCATCGGACTCTCAAGCATGAGGTCCTGAGTTCAATCCCCAGCAGCACATGTACCAGAGTGATGTCTGGTTCTTTCTCTCTCTTCTCCTTTCTTTCTCATTAATAAATAAATAAAATCTTAAAAAAAAAAAAAAAAAAAGAAAGAAAGAAAATGAGATTGAGCCATAGGCACTGGTGTCCCTGTTGGGAGTGACCTTGGTGTAGGGGACACTGTCAGCAGCCTCTCTGAGGGAAGAACACAGGTAACAGGCCTCCTGGTCCTCTGGCATATTCCCTCTCTCTCTCTCTCTCTCTCTCTCTGTCTCTCTCTCTCTCTCTCTCTCTCCCTGCAGCCCCAGCTCAAGATCATTAGTGAGAATCTGCACCACAGCGCCCGGTGCAAACTGATCAGAGTGAGCTTGAGTGCTGGGTGCAGGGGGGTGGGGTGGGGGATGCCGCTAATCAGATTTGAGCCCGAGATCTCATCTAATTTCCTGCATCCAGGAGCTGGCAGGTGGGCCCCATGGGAGCCGGCCCCTAATTTGGTTTGGGAAACAAGCTGATGGCCGCTGTGGGGAGAGGGCTGGGACCCAGGACCTGTGAGTGGGTGCTGGGTGTGGCCGGACCCAAGGTGCCAAGGGCGCACCCTACTGGGGAAGCCCAAATCCAGAAGACCGAACAAACTCCAGGAGGCTGTGTTCCTGCCTTGGTGCTCTTTGTTTTTTTTAAAGTCTTTTTAAAAATTAATATTGGGGGGATCGAGCGGTAGTGCAGCGGGTTAAGGGCACGTGGCTCAAAGCACAAGGACCACAGTAAGGATCTGGGTTCGAGCCCCCGGCTCTCCACCTGCAGGGGAGTCGATTCCCAGGCGGTGAAGCAGGTCAGCAGGTGTCTGTCTTTCTCTCCCCCTCTCTGTCTTCCCCTCCTCTCTCCATTTCTCTCTGTCCTATACAGTCTCTCCGTGGCTGACCCCCACCCTGGCCGTGCTGGGCAGAGGTCAGGCGCCCTGGTGTGCGCTCCCTCTGGGGGGATGGGGCAGGACTGGGGGGTGCTGTCCAGTCCGATGGTGCTGGATGGGACAGGGACCTGTGGACGGGGCTGTTAGGACGGATCACGGGGGAAATGAAGGAGGAAGGGGTCTCACACTGCTGCTCCCTCCAGAACCTCCCAGGGGTGTCACCCAGTGGGGTCTGGGTCCTGGTCAGCTGAGGCCGCACCCTACAGACTGGAGTCCCCCTCCCCACTCTAGACCTCTGTCCACTTCATCCACACAGCAGGGCTGGGTGCGGGCATCCTCTCTCTGTACCCACACACTGGACACCTTGGGCCCCCTTCCTCACCCCGTTTCCTGCCTCACATTTTTGTTTTATTTTTAAAAAACATTTATTTATTCATTCTTTTTTGCTGCCCTCGTTTTATTGTTGTAGTTATTGTTGTTGTTGTTGGCTAGGACAGAGAGAAATGGAGAGAGGAGGGGAAGACAGAGAGGGAGAGAAAGACAGACACCTGTGAAGCGACTCTCCTGCAGGTGAGGAGCCGGGATCCTGACACCGGGTCCTTGGGCTTTGTGCCATGTGCGCTTAACCCGCTGCACTACCGCCAGACTCCCTCTTTTTATTTTTTATTTTATTATTATTATTATTATTTTTACCACTGCTCAGCTCTGGTTTATGGTGGTGCAGGAGACTGAACCTGGGACTTTGGCGCCTCAGGCATGAGAGTCTCTTTGCATAACCATTATGCTATCTACCCCGCCTTACTTTCTTTTTTAACTTATTTTTATTATCAGAGCACTGCTCAGCTCTGGTTTATGGTGGTGTAGGGGGTTGAACCTGGGATTAGGATCCTCAAGTATGAGAGTCTTTTTGATTTTTTTATTATTATTATCTTTATTTATTGGATAGAGACAGCCAGAAATTGAGAGGGAAGGGGGAGATAGGGAGAGAGACATAAAGATACCTGCAGCACTGCTTCACCACTCTGCAAAGCTTTCCCCCTGCACGTGAGGACGAGGGTTCTTGAACCTGAGTTCTTGTGCATTGTAACATGTGTGTTCAACCAGGTGAGCCACCACCCGGTCCCTGAGAGTCTCTCTGCATAACCATTATGCTATCTACCCCTGGCCCCTGCCTCAATTGCCCTTTCTTCCTCCCCCTCCGCCCCTCTCTCCAGAGCCCTGCTCAGCTCTGGCTGATGGTGGTGCTGGGGATTGAACTTAGGACCTCAGAGCCTCAAGCAGGAGAGTTGTTTGCAGAACCACTATGCCATCCTCCCTGCCCCTCTTTTTCATTCTTTTTCCACAGAGCTGGGGCCTCATGCGGGCGCCATTTCTATGCCCAGGCGTCTGCCACACTCACGCAGAGACACGGAGAGAAGGCTCAGCTCCCAAGAGCTGACTCAAACCTGGGGCATTCCAGCTTTCTCTTCCCGTCTGCCAGTCCCGAGTGCCTCAGCTACTCCCGTGGCTCCCCAAACTCCATGAGCCCAGCAGTCACAAGTGGTGTCCACCAAGACTTTCTGGGGCTCCCCCTGGGGCATGCAGTTCTGATGGGGTGGGGCTACAGGGAAAAGACCCAGGAGGCAGGGGGGGGGGGAGGCACGGGGAATGGGGCAGCTGGTGCCTATCTGCAGCCTCTAGGGGCCTCAGCTTTACCCCTAAGCTTGTTCTTTACTATCTAATATTCAACCAGCCTCACCTGTGGCTTCCTCTCGGCTCTGGGAGATGTGGGGCCACTGGGGGGATCAGTTGGGGGTGGGGTAAGGCTGCTCAGGGCAAAGGGAGAGTATGCACTCTGGTTTCTGTGGGGGGAGGCGGGGGTCAAGCTCGGGACCTCGTGCCTGGGAGTCCCAGGCTATGTCCAGGGTGCCCCTCCCCAGGCTGCACATTCTGTGACCTAATCTCTGATTCAGATCTGAAATTCCTGCCATTCCCAGTGCCACCCTTCCCCGCGGGGAGCCAGTCACTCTGGACAATCACAAGGCGAGGATCCTGGGTGCTGTGTGTGGGAAGGGACATGAAGACCCGGGTTCAAGCCCCCGGCCCCCACCTGCAGGGGGGAAACGTCACGAGTGGTGGGGCTGGGCTGTGACTGTAGGCCTTTCTCTCTCTCCTTTTTTTTTTCTCTCTCTTGCCCTCCCTTTTCTCTTTCCCTCTTTCCCTTTCTCCCTCTCTCTCCCCCCTCCCCTATCTCCCTCCCTCTCCCTCCTTCTCTCCCCCTCTCCCCCATCCCCTCTTCTCTTCCCCCTCTCTCTTTCTCTCCCTTTCTCCTCTCTCCTCCTCTCCTCTCCTCTTTTTCTCTTCTCTCCTCCATCTCTCTCTCTCACACACACTCTCTCTCTCTTTCTCTCCTCCCCCTTTCTATTCCATGAGCCGCCCTAGGAGTCCTTTGTCGATAGCTGTCCTTGTATTTCCAGTACATGCTCTTTCTTGAGAAACAAAACAATTTTTTAAAGATTTTATTTATATATTAATGAGAAAGATAGGAGAGAGAGAAAGTACCAGACATCACTCTGGCACACGTGCTGCCGGGGATCGAACTCAGGACCTCATCACCTCCCGGAGCACACAAAACCATTTTTATTTTATTTTTGTCTCCAGGGTTGTCGCTGGGGCTTAGTGCTGGCACTTATGGATCCTGGAGGCCATGTCCCCATTTCATTAGACAGGACACAGAACTTGAGAGGGATGGGGAGGGAGAGTGGGAGAGACACCTGCAGACCGGCTTCACCACTTGTAAAGTGTCCCCCCCCACAGGTGGGGAGCGGGGCTTGAACCCCAAACCTGGCACAGGCCCTTGCGCTTAGTACTATGTGTACTTAACCAGGTGTGCCACCGCCCAGCCCTCTTTATTAGTTTTTTTAATCTTTATTTATTTTCTAGACAGACACAGGCAGAAATAGAGAGGGAAGGAAGTGATAGAGAGAGACAGAGACCCCTGCAGCCCTGCTTCACCACTCACAAAGCTTTCCCCCTGCAGGTGGGGACCGGGGGGCTTGAACGCAGGTCCTTGCACAGGTGGTGCAGTGGATAAAGCCTGAGGTCCTGAGTTGGATCCCCAGCACTGCATGTGCCAGAGTGGTGCTCCAGGTCTACCCCCATTAATAATACACAGAGATTGGGGCCCAGTGGTGGTGCACCTGGTTGAGCGCACATGTTACAATGCAGAAGGACCCAGGTTTGAGCCCCCGGTCCCCACCTGCAGGGGGAGAGCTTCACAAGTGGTGATGCAGGGCTGCAGGAGTCTGTCTCTCTCCCTCTCTATCACCCCTTCCCTCTCAACTTCTGACTGTCTCTAACAAATAAATAAAGATGAAAAATAAAAATAATAATAATACACAGAGATTTTAAAACATTTGAAGGGGCTGGGTGGTGACACACCTGGTTGAGCGCATATGTTACAATGCAGAAGGACCCAGGTTTGAGCCCCTGGTCCCCACCTGCAGGGGGAAAGCTTTGCACATGGTGAATCAGGGCTGCAGGTGTCTTTCTGTCTCTCCCTATCACTCCTTTCCCTCTTGATTTCTGATTGTCTCTATCCAGTAGATAAATCAAGATAATGACTAAAAATAAAAACATTTGATTTATGAAGGAGAGGAGAGAGGAGGGGGAGACCGGAGTCTCACTCTGGCATGTGCTATGCTGGGGAATGAACTTGGGACCTTCAGACTGGAGAGTTCAACACACTAGCCAGTGTGCCACCTCTCAGGCAGTGTAAATAAGCCAGAAAGAGAGAGAGAAAGAAAGGAGACAAGTGAAGAGAGCTTTTTTTTTTTTTTTCCGCTTTTTGTTTTTTATTTTTATTAGATAGAGACAGCCAGAAATTGAGAGGAATGGGGAGATAGAGGGGAAGAGAGACAGAGAGACACCTGTAGCCCTGCTTCACCCCTCGTGAAGCTTCCCCCCTGCAGGTGGGGACTAGAGGCTCGAACCCGGGTCCTTGTGCACTGTAACTTGTGTGCTCAACCAGGTGCGCCACCATCAGGCCCTGTTTCTTTGCTTTTACCAGAGCACTGCCCAGCTCTGGTTTATGATAGTGCGGGGGATTGAACTTGGGACTTTGGAGCCTCAGGCATGAGAACTTTTTGCATAACCATTATTGACCTCCACCCAGTTTCTGGCTGTCTCCAGCCAGTAAATAACGACAATAAAATTTTAAAAAGAAGAAAGGGAAGGGAAGAAGGGGGAAAGAGAGAGGGTAGCTCAGTGGTGGGGAGCAGGACTTGTATATGTGCCTGGAGTTTGACCCCCAGCACAGAGCGTGTTCTGGTCTCATGAATCACTTTCAGAGAAGGTGGAGGGGGGAGCAGCTGTCCACAGAGGCCTGGCCTCGGAGGGGCTAGGAAGGGGAGGCTCACCCCCAGATTCCTGCCTAGAGGAATGTGCCCACAGCCCCGGCCCTCGCCCTGCAGCTCTGCTGAGGGTCACTGGTGGTGGCTGGGGGGGGGGGCAGTCATGGGGATGGGGAGGGTGTTCTCAGGGTGCAGGGGTGAGATGTGGGGGTCCATCCAGGCTGCAGCCGATCAGGATGAGGGGTGGGTGGGGCTGGGGGGGTCATCTGATGTCACCCCAGCCTCTGGCCAGGGGACAAGGGGCCCTGGGCACTCCCCCTGGTTCCCGTGGGGCGGGGGTCGCAGCAGAGCCTCCCCAGGCTCCTCTGCCCACCCAGGTGCCCAGTCTCCGCCCGACCGCCCCACCCCCGGGTGCCGCCCCACCCCCGGGCGCTCACCCTCCCTTATCCACAGGCTGCTGCACAGGATGTCGGCAGACGAGAGGCTGCGGGGCCCGGGCCGCGGCTCCTTCATCAAGACCGAGCCCCCCTCCAGCCCGTCCTCCGGCCCCGACGGCCTGAGCCACCACAGCCCCAGCGGCTCCTCGGACGCCAGCGGCTTCGGCCTGGCCCTGGGCGCCCACGCCGGCGGGCTGGACTCGCCCCCCATGTTCGGGGGCGCGGGGCTGGGGGGCCCTCCGTGCCCCCGCAAGGCCTTCGAGGACTGCGGCGGGGGGCTGGCGGAGGAGGCCGTCAAGTGCGAGTACATGCTGAGCGCCATCCCCAAGCGGCTGTGCCTGGTGTGCGGGGACGTGGCCTCCGGCTACCACTACGGCGTGGCCTCCTGCGAGGCGTGCAAGGCCTTCTTCAAGAGGACCATCCAAGGTGAGTGCTCGGGGACCCCGTGCGCGTGGGACACCCTCTCCGGGACCCCCCAGTGCCCCCTGTGTCTCCTGCCCACGTGGGAGACGGGTCCAGCCTTTGCTGCCCTCGGGTGCTGGGTGGGAGGCCTTACGGGCAGCCCCTCCTGGTGGGCACCCCAAGGCCCCAGCTTGCAGGGCTGTTGGGGGTCCCTGCCGTGTTCCCTGCGTGTCTCTGGGATCCCTGGGCGTTGGGGAACTGCCTCTCCTGGGCCCCGGGGAGGGCTGGTCTGGCAGATGTGCTGGAGCCCTGATGGTATCTGGGCAGATGTGCTGGAGCCCTGATGACACCTCCGGCTTAGTCAGGGGCCTGAGGGGGTCCCCTCGTGGGCTGGCATGGATCCAGCACAGAAGCTCTTGGTGGGGCGCTGGCCTGCCACCCCCCTGCCCGTCCTGCTGTCCCCAAGCCCTCCCTGCACCCCCGCTGCCCTCTTGAGACAGCCAGCCCTCCCCTCCCCCCACCCCCCCACCCCCCCCACCCCCCCACAGTGCTTCTCTTATTTACCACACAGTGCGTGTCTCCTCCTCAGGGTGACTTAGTAACCCAGTGAACTCAGCAGGTAGGCCGTCCCCCCCCACCCCCGGGGGCTGAGTGCACTGGGACTCTGCCTCAGTTTCCCCATCAGCTGGCTGAGAGGGTGTCTGGCTCAAAGGCTGAGAGGCTGTATCAAAGGAAGTTTCAGTGCTGTGGTCTCTCTGCTTCTGTGTCTCTAGCTATGAAAAATAAATGAATATATATATATATATCATAGTAAGTGAATATGTATATATATATTAAATAGCATTGCCTGGAACCTAGCATGTGATTAAGAAGTATTTGCATCTTTGTTTTCACTTTGAAGCAATCCAAGAGCACACTTGCTAAGACAGTAGTCATGATATATAGATATATAGATATATAGATGCCTGACCACCTCTGAATTCTGGTTGCCGATGATGCTGGGAATTGAACCTGGGGCCTTTGGTGCCTCAAGCATTACTTATTCATTTGTTAATTAGTTTATTACTGAAGCACTACTCTACTACTGGCTGGGGTGGAGGAATTGAACCTGAGTCTCAGCAGGCTACAGCAGGAGAGTCATTGCATAAGATAGTTACGCTATCTCCCCCACCCACCCCTGGTTTAGCTTGTCTTATCAAGCAGGGCAAGTTTTTACAAGTACTTATACGCAAATAAAGCATCATAATACATATATTTAAACTAATTAATTACTTTACTTTTTTTTTTTTTACCGGAGCACTGCTCATCTCTGGCTTTTGGCGGTACAAGGGATTAAACCTGGGACCTTGGAGTCTTTGGCATGAGAGTCAGTTTGCGTAACCGTAATGCTTTAAATATTCACTTTAAAATTTCTTTATTGGGAGATTAATGGTTTACGGTCAACAGTAAAATACTATAGTTAGTACGTGCGTAACATTTCTCAGTTTTCCACATAACAATTCAGCTCCTCTGCCATCATGTTCCAGGACCTGAACCTTCCCCTCCACCCCAGAGTCTTACTTTGGTGCAATGGAGTTAAATAATGTTCTCAGTGAGTCCTTTAAAACTAAGCTTGGTAAAAACTTGACATTAAAAAAAAAAAGTGGTCTGGGAGGTGGCGCAGTAATAAAGCTTTGGACTCTCAAGCATGAGGTCCTGAGTTCGATCCCTGGCAGCACATGTGCCAGAGTGCTGTCTGGTTCTTTCTCCCTCCTCCTATCTTTCTCATTTATCAATAAATAAAATCTTTTAAAAAAAACAAACACCTCGACATTAGGGCTGGGGAGACTGCATAACAGTTCTGCAAAAATAATTTACTGCCTGAGGCTCTAAGGTCTTAGGTTCAATCCTCAGTGCCACCATCAGAGCTGAGCAGGGCTCTGGTCTAAGTCTCTCATGTATTTCTTTTTTTTTTCCTCCTCCAGGGTTAATGCTGGGCTCGGTGCCTGCACCATGAATCCACCGCTCCTGGAGGCCATTTTTTTCCCCTTTTGTTGCCCTTGTTGGAGCTTCTTGTGGTTATTATTATTACCCTTGTTGACGCAATTCGTTTTTGGTTAGGACAGAGAGAAAAGGAGAGAGGAGGGGAAGACAGAGAGGGGGAGAGAAAGACAGACACCTGCAGACCTGCTTCACCGCCTGTGAAGCGACTCCCCTGCAGGTGGGGAGCCGGGGGCTCGAACCGGGATCCTTATGCCGGTCCCTGCGCTTTGCGCCACATGCGCTTAACCCACTGCGCCACCGCCTGACCCCCTCTCATGTATTTCTTTCATTGAAATACATTAAATAAAACATTTAAAGAAAACTGACACAGAGAACAGTCAAAAGGAAAGCGATCTTTAGGGAGACCCGCATCAAGGTTCTCTGCAAAAGACTCCTGCCTGGTGCTCTGAGGTCCCAGGTTCAACCCCCAGCACCACCATCAGCCAGAGCTGAACAGGGCTCTGGTCTCTGTGTGTGTATCTTCCTCTCTGGATCTTTCTTTTAGAAACAAATTTATAAATATTAAAGAAGTAGTCTTCAAAAGTAGATCCCATGTCCCCTGTACTTTCTCCAAAAGAAACCCTGACACCAGCCTCCTCTCGCAAATACTCCTGAGTGTTTTGTAAGCTGGACTGGCCTCTATCATGGCGGCTGGAGGTGTCCCGCCCCCCCTGTCAGCTCCATGCCCCTGAGCCCCAAGCCTCCGCCTTTGGGAAGCCCTGAATGAGACTTCTGTCCCCCCTCTTCAGCCCCACTCGTCCATCTCTAATCAGTATGTGGGGACATTTGACACAGAAACAGGGAGACCTTTTTTCCTCCTTAAAGAGGTTGTCTTTATTTTAAGACTCTTCCAGGTCAGTTTGGAGGGGCGGGGGGGGGGGGGCTGCTTTCAAAGACAGGAATCCATCTTCTCTCCAGTTCTTCAGTGGACTGGATAGAAACTTCTAGAAACAACTTGGTGCGGACTCGGAACTTGCCCTGCTGCCCCAGGAGCGTTCCCAGGCCTGCAGCCCCGCAAGGAGTGTGTACACAGCCTTAACGGGAGGCCTGGCTCTTCCTGGAAATGCCAAGACAAACACCGGCCCTGAGCTCAGGGACCGAGCTGCTCTGGTCTCTCCTCTCAGAGACAAGTTTCGCTTGCCTCACAGCCGAAAGGCTTCTGCCCCAGGCGGGGAGAAGGAGGCTCTGAGGTTTCCTTTAACTCTTTAGTTTTCACTCTGAGCAAAGATCTTGATTCTGTGGTGTCTGGTCCTAGTAGTTGTAGTTGTAGAAATCAGAAGGAGAGTGAGTATAAAGACAATGAAATCTGG
Organism: Erinaceus europaeus; assembly: GCF_950295315.1. Lineage (NCBI taxonomy): Eukaryota > Metazoa > Chordata > Mammalia > Eulipotyphla > Erinaceidae > Erinaceus > Erinaceus europaeus. The sequence goes on from NC_080183.1 coordinate 15,629,879, forward strand.
AGCCCGGTGGTGGTGCACCTGGTTGAGGGCACAAGTTACAATGTACAAGGACCCGGGTTCGAGTCCCTGATACCCACCTGCAGGTGTAAAGCTTTGTGAGTGGTGAAGCAGGGCTGCAAGTGTCTTTCTTCCTCTCTGCCTCCCCCTCTGCTCTCCCCATTTCTGGCTTTCTCTATTTAATTTTGTTTATTTTAATGAAAGACATATGAGGAGAGAGGGAAAGAGAACCAGAGAATTATTCTGGTCCATGTGCTACCGGGAATTGAACCCAGGACCTCATGCTTGAGAGTCCAGTGCTTTATCCACTGCGCCACCTCCTAGACCCTCTCTTTTTAAGTTCATATAAACTTCCAAGCCCTGCCTTCACTTTCATTCTTTTTTAAATTATATATATATGTATGTATTTACTTACAAGAGGAATAGGAAGAGAGAAAGAACCAGACATCGCTCTGGCACATGTGCTGCCGGGGACTGAACTCGGGACCTCGTGCTTAAGAGTTCGACACTTCATCTACTGTGCCATCTCCCGGACCACTTTCTTTTTTTCCCAGAGCCCTGCTCAGCTCTGGTTTAAGGTGATGTGGGAGATTGCATTTGGGACTTCAGAGCCTCAGGCATAACCATTGTGCTGTCTACCTCACCCCCTCGACCACGGCTTTCTCTGTCCAATAAGTAAAGATAATACAATTTAAAAAAGGAAAAAGAGGATACTATCTGACCTGTAATTTTGGATGGCTGGAGATAAGCTGAGCACTAGAGTGACTGTGTGTGGCGGCTGCTCCCGGAGGAATTGGGGGGCCTGCCCCTGGGAAAGTGGAAACTGGAGCAGAAGCTTCCAGACTGCAGGTTCTTTCTTTGACCAGAAGAACCCCATCAGCTCTTCAGCTCTGGCTTCCGGTGGTGCAGGGGATTGAACCTGGGACTTTGGGGCCTCAGGCGGTAAAATCCTTTACAGAACCCTAATGAGGGCAGGTTCTTAACTAGGGTGCTGAAGCCTCAGAGGCTGAAGCCTCAGAGTGCAGTGGGGGGTGGGTGGGGGTGCTTCAGCCCGCAGGGCATGTGAGCCTTGCTCAGCTCTGTGGCGTCATCTCCAAGGGGAGACGCTTTGTGGAAATGTGCCTTGCTACATGATGGAGCGTTTCAGACACCCCACGACATCCGGGAATGCGTGAGCTGGGCGAGGGAGGGGAGAAGAAGTGAGGAGGGTGGGTGCAGCCTGGAGGCCGGCTGCCTTCTTGATGTTTTGGTCTCCCAGGACACCACCTAGCCGGGAGCATTTGCACACCAGCTGTGGCTACTGGTGCTTAGGCTGAGAGCTCAGCGCAGAAAGAAGCCTGTGAGCATCAGTTTTCTGGCCCTTTTGGGGGGAGATAGCTCACCTGTAGTGTGCAGCTTTGCCATGTGCATGTCTGTTCAAACAATAAAGACAATAAAACATTAAAAAGGAATTACATAAGTAGATGAATAAGCACTTCCTACCACTGCAGAGCTAAACACAGATGTGTTTAAACACAGATGTGTATGTCTCCCCCCATTATGGGACTTACTGTCCCCCCTGATCACTCCTGTTAGGGGGCTGCAGCCAAGAAAGGGACTTTACCATTGTGACAGCCAGAATCCAAGAGCTTAGAGTCAGACACCCTGACAACCTCCCCATCACACACACCAAAAATGTGTGCTTGCCAGGCTTCCTGACCAGGGAGATGGGGACCATCTACTTGATGGAATTGAGCACCAGAGGGAGAGAGAGAGAGAGAGAGAGAGAGGTGGGGTGGGGTCGGGGGGTAGATAGAATAATGGTAATGCAAAGAGACTTTCATGACTGAGGCTTTAAAGTTCCAAGTTCAATCTCCAGCACCTTAATATAACAGAGCCTAACACCCCATCCATTGGTCACCTCCTGGGCCACATTTATTTATTACTTTTTTAAAATATTTAATTTATTCCCTTTTGTTGCCTTTGTTTTATTGTTGTTGATATTGATGTCGTCATTGTTGAATAGGACAGAGAGAAATGGAGAGAGGAGGGTAAGACAGAGAGGGGGAGAGAAAGACAGACACCTGCAGACCTGTGTCAACGCCTGTGAAGTGACTCTCCTGCAGGTGGGGGACCGGGGGCTTGAACCAGGATCCTTACGCCGGTCTTTGCGCTTTTCACCACATGCGCTTAACCTGCTGCACTACCGCCCGACTCCATATTTATTACTTTTCAAAAAATTATTTATCTATTCATGAGAAAGACAGGTGGAGAGAAAGAACCAGACATCACTCTGGTACATGTGCTGCCAGGGATTGAACTCAGGACCTTGTGCTTGAGAATCCAATGCTTTATCCACTGCGCCACCTTCTGGACCACAATTTATTACTTTAGAGGAGATGAGGGAGAGGGAGCGGGAGGCTGGGAGAGAGAGAAGAGAGAGGGAGAGAGAAAGAGAAGCTAGCAGGATAGCTCGCCTGTGTGCTGTCGGCGTGGCCCTGGTCTCACTGAAGGAAATTCTGTTCTGTGCTTTCTCTCCCTGCCTCTGTCTCTGGTGCTTGTGATGCAGGGAATTGAACTCAGGACCTAACGCATGAGAGGCCAAGGCTTTATCCCCAGGGCCACCGCCTTTCTGAAGACACACATGAGCCCCGCGCTCCAGAGCACGGCCACGGCTGTCCAGGCCGCCCCCCAGGGCTGTGCCAGTTCGGCTGTCCCCTGCCAGTCTCAGACCCGGGCACACGTGTGGTCTCAGCTGCTGGCCAGGGCCTACTCTTCTCACGTACACCACCCAGCATGCCACAGGTCTCTGGGGGTCACCTTGTTCACGCCCTCCTTCCCTCCCTCCTCAGGTGACACCCTGTGAGGATGCAGTTTGCCTGATCTGCACGCACATGAGTGAAGGGCTCTGGGTATGAGAGTCATGCGCTTATAACTGCATTTTAATTTTAGCTGGAAATACATACATTTTTTTTATTGGCTGGTGCCCTGCTCAGCTCTGGCTTATGGTGGTGCCAGGGACTGACATGGAATCTTGGGGCCTCAGGCATAGCCGATGTGCTATCTCACCAGCCAACACCATTTTCTTTTCTCCTCCTCCTCTTTCTTTTTCCCAGAGCCCTGCTCAGATCTGGCTGGTGTTGGTGGTGGGGATTGAACCTGGGGCCTCAGATGCTCAGGCAGGAAAGTCAGTTTGCAGAGCCATTAGACTACCCAGTGCCAAGAGGCTTTTTTTCTTCCTGTGATTTTTAAAAAAATAAACGTTAAGTTTTGCATCTTTTTTTTAGATTTTATTTATTAATTAATGAGAAAGATAGGAGGGAAGAGAAAGAACCAGACAGCACTCTGGGATCAAACTCAGGACCTCATGCTTAAGAGTGCAAACCTTTATCACTGCGCCACCTCCTGGACCACTTTTTTTTTTTTTTTTTTAACCAGAGCACTACTCAGATCTGGTTTATGGTGGTGTGAGGTATTGAACCTGGGACTTTGGAGCCTCAGGCATGTTAATCTCTTTGCATAACCATTATGCTATCTCCCCCACCCTATTTTAAAGTCACTTATCTTGGTATTTCAGAGTGGGCTGTCTTCATCTTAGTTATGCAAGAATTGATAGCTTTGATAGAATTGAAGCTTCTAGCTGTAGACTTTTCCCAGGACCATTAAGACAGTATTTATTTTATTTATTCATTTATTTTACAGGACAGAGAAACTGATAGGGGAAGTGGAGATAGCTGATAGATAGATAGATAGATAGATAGATAGATAGATAGACAGACAGGGAAGCACCAAACCCCGCCTCACCACTTGTGAAGCTCCCCCCCGTTGGAGCGCTCACAGTCTTAGAGATAGTTTGTCAGGTGGGGGTATAGTGGTTCTGCAAAGAAACCCTCACGCCTGAGGCTCCAGAGTTCGAGGTTCAATCCCCTCTCCTTCTGCCAGAGATGAGCAGGGCTCTGGTTAAAAAAAAAAAAAAGTTGGTCTGTTCATTTTATATATATATAGTTTTTTAATTATCTTTATTTATTTATTGGCTAGAGACAGCCAGAAAGCAAAAGAGGAGGGGAGAGAGACCGGGGGCTCAAACCTAAGTCCTGTACCATGCACTCAACCAGATGTGCCACCATCTGGCCCCATGCTGTCTCTTTTTTTAAAAAAAATATTTTAGGGAGTCGGGCTGTAGCGCAGCGGGTTAAGCGCAGGTGGCGCAAAGCACAAGGACCGGCATAAGGATCCCGGTTCGAACCCCAGCTCCCCACCTGCAGAGGAGTCGCTTCACAGGCGGTGAAGCAGGTCTGCAGGTGTCTGTCTTTCTCTCCTCCTCTCTGTCTTCCCCTCCTCTCTCCATTTCTCTCTGTCCTATCCAACAACGACAACAACAATAATAACTATAAAAATAAAACAACAAGGGCAACAAAAGGGAATAAATAAATAAAATAAATATTTAAAAAATTAAAAAAAATTTTAGGGGCAGAGGGTAGAGAGCATAATGGTTATGCAGAGACTCTCTTGCCTGAGGCTCCAAAGTCCCAGGTTCCATCCCCACCACCATAAGCCAGAGCTGAGCAGTGCTCAGCTAAATATACATACATATAGTTTTTAAAAAACTTATTATTAGATAAACAGAGAAATTGAGAGGGCAGGAGAGATAGAAAGAGACAGAGACACCTGCAGCCCTGCTTCACCACCCATGAAGCTTTCTCCCTGCAGGTGGGGACCAGGGGCTTGAACCTGGGTCTTTGAGCACTGTAATGTGAAGGCTTAACCAGATGTGCCACCATTTGGCCCCTCAGCTCTATCTCAAACAAACAAACAAAACTATTCAGAGTGCTGGCTCAGCAGAAGCCTGTGGAGACAGATGTTGGAGGCAGGAGAGAGGAACAGACAGCAGCACCCTAGTCCCCAAAGACCTGAAGGGAGTTGCCTGCGGGGAGGTCTGATGCTCAGGGAGGTGTGAGGGGCCTCAGGCCTGAGCTTGCTGGGAGGCCTAGGTGGGCAGACCAGTGGGAGGTAGTACAATCACAAAGCTTCTTTTCCGAGGTGATGTGCGGGGTGTGTGTGTGAACTCTGAGGCCAGGTATGGCCAGGTAGGGTGGGAGGGGCTGTTAGTTCCTTCTGAGGGAATCCCAGAGATGCCTGTCTCTGGGTGAGGAGGGGGCAAGGTGCCTCTGGCTGAAGGAATTCTGGGAGTGGCAGGAAGGGGGCTGCTGGCCTGTTCACACAGCCCCTCAGTCATGCTGGGAGCATCCCAGCCTCACCTCTGTCCCGGGCCCAGCCCCAGGACGCAGTCTGGAATCTCTCTCTCAACAACCTCCAGAGATGAAGCTGGGGAGCATGTGACATGGGGGGGGTGCTATGCTGTTTAAGTGCCTCCGTCATAACTGTAAAGGGAAAACTCCAGACCAGGGGTCAGGCCCCTCAAGCTCCATGGTGAGTCCTCTTGGTGACCAATATACAGTCGGCTGAGCTGTCACAGGTGAAATCTTAAAACTTTTTGCCACAACTGCAATGATAAAACAAGGGGAAAATTTAAAAAGATTTTATTTATTTATCAATGAGAAATATAAGAGGAGAGAAAGAACCAATCTCTGGTACATGTGCTGCTGGGGATTGAACTCAGGACCTCATGGTTGAGAGTCCAATGCTTTATCCGCTATGCCACCTCCCGGACCACTGTCTCTCTCCCTCTCTATCACTCCTCTTCCCTCTCCATTTCTGGATGCCTCTATCAAATAAATAAATAAATAAATAAATGAATAAAAAAATTTAAAACACTATAGGAGAGGGGAAGGAGAGACAGAGAGACACCAGCAGCATTGTCCACTGATCATGAAACTTCCTCCATGCAGGTGGGGACCTGGGTATTTGCACTCTGTAAAGTGCTTCTAGCAGGGCGCACCACTGCAGGGCCCCGGATGAACTAATGTCATCACCCAGCAGGTGGGGCTTAGAAACAGGACCCAGTGAGGCCACCTGACAGCCAACCACCAGAAGGAAATAATTTTTTAAAGAATCTATTTATTCATGAGAAAGAGAAAGAACCTGACATCACTCTGGTACGTGAGTTGCTGGGGATTGAACTCAGACCTCATGAGTCCAGTGCTTTATCCACAGCCGCCACCTCCTGGACCACAGAAATAAACAACTCACATTAGAAACCCCCTCTCTCTGGATCAAGAGTTAAGTGCTTGTTAGTGCTCAGCCCGACACTGACTGGCCCTGGCTGTCCCCAGCCTCCACATGAGGGGACAGATTGAGCCCAGTGGGTGTGGGGAATGATGGAGACGCCCACAGCAAAGACAGAAGAGCCTGACACCCTCTCAGTGTGGGACCCCAGATGCCACCAGCCAGGCTGGGAGGTAGTGGGGTTCAGGGATGCCAGAGCTGGGGTGGCCGATTGTCACCCAAACCCAGGCCCTGGAGCGTGAAGGGGGGAGATCTCTCTCCCTCCAGTCAGAGCTCAGAACTTTCTAGAGAAGCCCAGCTGGGGGGGGGGGGTGAGCTCTGCACCTGTGGTCTCCTGCTCTCTGTTGATCTTCTGAATGTTTTATCTATTTCATCTATGACATTTAATTTCCCATAGAGTCGGCAGTGTGATTAACCTATCGGTTCATCTGTTTGGGAATGTGAATATTGACTTGATTTTCCAAGAAGCCACACAAGCCAGAGTGACCCGGGAAATGGTTAGAGTTCTGGGGAGATGTCATCATGGTTCTGCAGAAAGACTCTCCTGCCTGAGGCTCTGAGGTCCCGGGTTCCATCCCCAGCACCACCATCGGACAGAGCTCAATGGGGCTCTGGTCTCTCTATCTCTCTCATTAAGCTAAAGCAAAGTCTTTATTTTTTATTAGCTATATTTATTTTCTGGATAGAGACAGACAGAAATTGAGAGGGAAGAGAGTGGCAGAGAGGCACTTGGAAACCTGCTCCACCACTTGCAAAGGTTCCCCCTGCAGGTGGACCAGTGGCTTGAACCACTTCACCGCGTACGTCACCACCCGGCCTCTCACATGATTCTGTATCTCATGCAGTCCTCTCTGTCTCCCTTCCTCCTACCTGTCTGTGATTATTGCTCTGTTCCCTCCTGTGATTGTCTCTCTCCCCTCTCGTCTCGCCTCTCCTCTCCCCTCCATCTCATGTGATCCCTTCCCAGCTTGCAGGTAATAAGAGATATTTGAAAAATAGCAGTTTTGGTGAGGCCTTGGGGCCCCCTGCTGCAGCCTCTCCACACGGGGCCAGGCCAGGGACCTCTGAGCAGCCTGCCCCTCTGTGCCCGCAGGGAACATCGAGTACAGCTGCCCGGCCACCAACGAGTGTGAGATCACCAAGCGGAGACGCAAGTCCTGCCAGGCCTGCCGCTTCATGAAGTGCCTCAAAGTGGGGATGCTGAAGGAAGGTGAGCCCCGAGGCCCGCGCTGATGGGGCGGGGGCACCCCACGCGAGGCCCTGCCCACACCTGGGCTCCCCGCAGCCCACCCACCACGGTGCCGACTCCCTGTGTCCCCCCTGCCCTGGGATGTGGGGTGTCCACAAAAGCAAGACTGGCCAAGGTCTCCTCATAAAGTCTGCACCCCAAGAGCTGACTCTTCACCCTGCAGTGGGGACACCCCCCCGATGGCCTGGGGTGAGGGGGGAGATGGTGGGAGATGCGTTTCCTCAGGGCCAGCTGGCCAGGCGCAGGGGACAGCTCTGTGACCATGCCCTGCATGCCCTCTCATGGCTCCCGGCACCGCTCAGGAGCCAGTGAGGCTTGGAGACTTACTAGAGTGTGAAAAAGCGTCCTGGACCATTACAATCTGCACCCTGCCAGGGCAGGGGTCCCCTCAAGCCTGTCCTGATGCCAGCTGGGGGCACAGCATTTGTCTCAAACTGTCATTTTTATCAAGAAGACCAGCACTGGAGCTCAAACCCAGGGCCTGATGCTGCAGCTCTGAATCCCCTCCCCCTGTCTCCATGAGCAGACCCCCGACAGCCCCATTTCTGCAACCCTCCCCCCAGGCCATTGCCTCTTTGGGAGCCACTCTGTCCTCAACACGGGGACCCAAGCAGTCCTCTACTGAGCGCTTCCCAGAGGTTAATTCTCACTTTTTTTCTCTCTTTTTTTAATCATCATTTATTTATTGAATAGAGACAGCCAGAAATCGAGAGGGAAGGGGGAGACGGAGAGAGGGGCCAGGTGGTGGCGCACCTGCAGGGGGAAAGCTTTGCAAGGGATGAAGCAGGCTTGCAGGTGTCTCTCTGTCTCTCTGTCTCCCCCTTCCTCTCGATTTCTGGCTGTCTCTAGCCAATAAATAAAGATAATAAAAAATTTAAAAAACAGAGAGGGAGAGAGACAGAGGGGGCTGGGTGGTGGCACACCTGGTTGAATGTACACATTACAGTGCTCAAAGACACAGGTTCAAGTCCCCGGTTCCCACCTACAGGGAGGAAGCTTCACAAGCTGTCAGGTTGTAGGTCTCTCTCTCTCTCTTTCTCTCTTTCCATCTCTCTCTCTCCCTCACCCATCCCTCTCAATTTATCTCTATCTCTATCCAAAATAAATTAATTATTTTTAATATTTGGGACTGGGTGGTGGCACACCTGGTTGAGTGTACATGTCACAGTGCTCAAGGACCTGGGTTCAAGCCTCCCCCCCCCCCCCGGTCCCCACCTGCTGGGGAGAAAGCTTTGCAAGTGGTGAAGCAGGTCTGCAGGTATATGTAACATGTGCGCTCAACCAGGTGCACTGCCCCCACCCCACCCCCGTTTTTTCTCACCCTCCTCCCACCTCTGCTCAGTCTTTCGACCATTCCTGGGGCATCAGTCACTCCCCCCCCCCACAGCTGGTCCTTACAGACTCCCCCTACACCCACTTCTCCTCCCTCAAGCCGCCCCTCCTCCCTGCCTGGCCTGTGCTTTCTGGAAGGCGTCTGGTGCCAGGGACCCCATGGCGTTGGTTCTCTCTACCTCTCTCTCTCTCTCTCTCTCTCTCTCTTTCTCTCTCCTCCCCCCCCCCCCCCCGGGCAGGAGGCTCCTCAGGCCCCCGAGACCAGCTCTGCCACCAGCTCTCGTCATGACACTGACAGGACCCTGCTCAGGTTCCCACTCATGGGACTCCATAGACTTGCTTCTGGCAGCTTCTGCCTCTCACCTGTGCCAAACACCACCTTCCTGGCCCGGGGCTGAAGATCGAGGGGGTGAGGGGAGGAGGGGGGACTCCCCTTGGAAATTCTTTCTCTTCTAACACACACACACACACACACACACACACACACACACACACGTTTCTGAAACCAGCCAACCCTCCAGCACTTCAGGGAGTTGTTGGACCTGAGCCCTGGGAACAGTGATGAATGTTTTTGTCACCACAACTAGGTTTCTGTCTCACACATGCACACGCACACCCGCCCAGGATCCCAGAGGCCATCCCATGTGACCCACTCAGGCCCAGGGACCCCATGAGCTCCGTCTCCGTCTAGCTGGGGAGGGGGAGGGCTGGAGCCCATGGAGTCACAGGAGATGGTCGGTTCCGTCTATGCCTGGGGGCTCCCATCAGGGGTCTCAGCCTTGGAGCTTTGTGTGGGTGACAGACTCAGCGCTCACACACTGAGCTGCAGAAGACCCCCGCACCACAGGGCCCCTGGGGGCTGCCTCCTCACGTCAGAGCAGCGAGGCAGACAGGTGTGCAGGCCAGCTGGGGCTCTCTCCTCCTGGTTTCTGCTTTATTTGATGGGACAGAGAGATTGAGAGGGAAGAGGGGGCGAGAGAGATGCCTGCAGTCCTGCTCCCCTGCTCCCCTGCTCATGAAGCTCCTAGTGGTGCCCGTCCGATAGTGGAGTCTAGCTCAGGACAAAGGAGAAGAAACAGATGCAGGCTCAGTTCTCTGTCTCTCCTCTTGCCCTCTCCCTCTCCCTCTCTCTTTGAGGGTCAAGATAAGATAAGAAAAACACATTCTCTTGTTAAAGGGGAAGGGGGTGGAGCATCTTACCCCCATCCCAAGGCTCCATTATGCATTTTTTTTCTTAGCAAATAATTGAGGAGAGAGCATGATTATCCAGGTAAATCAAGCTTTAGTGAGAACATTCACCTGTTGGAGGAGAGAGAGAGAGAGAGAGAGAGAGACTGACAGTCAGTTGGTCACATGGTAGTCCTGAGAGATGGGGGGGGAACAGGACTGACTGACTTACATTCAGTAGTAGAGAGAGAGAGAGAAAGAGAGAGACACCTCTCAGACTCGGGGTTTAAACCCAAACCTCGCCTACACCTATAATCACCCCTATTTCTGGTGGTAGCATCTCTCCCTCAACTCTGTCCCCACCTTCTGGTGCATATCAGGAGGTCCGACCCCATGTGGCTCTGGACTGAGTGTCCAGCACCTCCTCTGGGAGTAAAGCAGGGCTGACTGATTGGGGTGGGGCTTCTCCGGGTGAGGGGACCCTGGTGGGGACAGGCTTCTGGCTGTCCAGACACAGAGCTCTGACTGGTTGGTTATTTTTGGCATCTGGATGTAACAGAGAGAAACCCAACCCCCCCCCCGCCTCCTCCCCCTGGCAGCCACCCTGTGCTCTCTGCAAGGCTGGCATGGTGACCAGCTTTGGGGAGGCAGGAGAGGGGGAGGCAGAGGGAGACAGTTTTACTCCTGTTAAGAAAAACTGGTCCTCTGAGACCAGCTGGCTGCCACCTGTGAACTTGAAGTGTGTGGGGTGAGGTGGTGCTCTGACTGCCTGACCAGCAGTGGGCCTGGGCTTCCTTATGATCTGCCCCAGGAGAGGAATTGCCTTTCTGATGGTGCTGTGTGCTGGGGAGGGTGCTTAAGTCTCAGGTCCCCTTGGGTGTTTGTTGACACATGGACCAGAACTCTGTGCTCCCTGATTTCCGCAGGGGGTCATGAGGCTGGGGACAGTCTGGGCTTCTGGGCCGGAGGCCCTACCCGCTTCCTGCTGTGGGTGTCCGGGCTCCCTGTCTACACAGCAGGCCCAGGAGAGGACCTTCTTCCCCCTGGCAGGGGACCTCCGTGGGCCGGGCCACAGCTGTCAGCGTCTGTCAGGAGAGCCCCACCCCCATGCCTGCATCCTCCCCCACTGCTTCACTTCTCACAAAGCTTTCTCCCTGCAGGTGGGGACGGGGCCTTGAACCCAGGTCCTTGTGCACCTGTGACATGTGCGCTCAACCAGGTGCGCCACCATCTGCCCCCAACTTTTTCTTTTTCTCTGCTCAGCTCTGGCTGATGGTGGTGTGGGGGTTGAACCTGGGGCCTCAGAGCCTCAGGCAGGAGAGTCTGGCTGTCTCCCAGCCCTACAGACTCTAGAACCCCCCTGGGCTCCTTGAACCTGGGTCTCAGGAGCCACACTTGCCGAGAGCATATGCCCACCCACTCCTGTGAGACCTGAAGGCCGTGCTCGCCCTCTCCCCAGCCCCCTCCCCACAGTGGGGGACCCTCTTCTCCTGGGGTCCCCAAGATCTGGCCTCCTGAACCTCTTTGCCCTGTGCTTGGAGCTGGGCTTTTGCAGACGGGTGGGTTCAAGAGCAGGGGGGCTACCTGGGGTGGATCCAGAAGGTCCCTGAGTCCCCGGGGGCTGGGCCGAGTGTCAATGACAGTCCTTGCAGAATGGCCCCAACATCTGGCCTGCAGCTGGCGGGCTGGGGACACCTGCAGAGACCACCGAGGAGACAGCGCCCTCGGGCGCCCCCTGGTGGTGCTGACACCTCCCCCCCAACAGGTGTGCGCCTGGACCGTGTGCGTGGAGGCCGCCAGAAGTACAAGCGACGGCTGGATGCAGACAGCAGCCCCTACCTGAGCCTGCAGGTGGCCCCACCCAGCAAGAAGCCCCGTGAGTGTCGCGTGGCTGGGGCCTCCTCATGCCGTGTCACGTGTGTGGCTTCAGGTCACAGGTTCCTGTGAGGGCGGGACCCTCAGCCTCCCCCATTGAAGGGGTCTGGGAGTCCCAGCCTAGTCACCTGGGGTCAGAAGGCGGGGTCAGTAGAGCACACACATACTATGCACAAGGACCCAGGTTCAAGGCCCCCTCCCCATCCCCACCTGCAGGAGGAAAGCTTCAGGAGTGGTGAACAAGTCTGCAGGTCTCTCTTGTACTTTCATATTTCATTTATTAATTAATGAGATGGATGGAAGGACAGAGAACCAGACATCACTCTGGTCCATGTGCTGCTGGGGATTGAACTCAGGACCTCACGCTTAAGAGTCCAGTGCTTTATCCACTGTGTCACCTCGGACCACTCTCTATCTCCCCCCTTCCCTCTCAATCCCTCTCTGTCCTGGCATACATAAGAAAAAAGAAATAGGGAGTCGGATGGTAGTGCAGCATGTTAAGCACATGTGGCGCCAAACACAAGGACCTGTGTAAGGATCCAGGTTCAAGCCCCCAGCTCCCCACCTTCAGGGGAGTCGCTTCACAGGCAGTGAAGCAGGTCTGCAGGTGTCTGTCTTTCTCTCTGTCTTCCCCTCCTCTCTCCATTTCTTTCTGTCCTATCCAACAACAATGACATCAATAACAACAATAATAACTACTATGACAACAATAAAATAAATAAAACAAAAATGACCCAAAAGGTGGGGTAGACTCCAGCACGTCTTTTATTTTAAAGCAGAGAGAGAATAATAGAGAGGATTAAAACCAGACCCCTGCTCAGCTCTGGCTGCTGTGGTGGTGCTGGGGGTTGAACCTGGGGCCTTGGAGCCCGAGGCAGGAGAGTCTCCTGCATATTCATGATGCTGCCTCCACTGCCCAAGTCCAGCATGTCTGACTGTGCTGCAGTTCTGGGGGGACCCGGGTCCCCTCAGCCTCCCCCGACTTATCTCCCCTTTGCTTGGCAATGACTGTCCCCGTGGCTTTTTGCAGTGACCAAGATTGTGTCCTACCTGCTGGTGGCGGAGCCGGACAAGCTGTATGCCATGCCGCCGCCCGGCATGCCCGAGGGGGACATTAAGGCCCTGACCACGCTCTGTGACCTGGCCGACCGCGAGCTGGTGGTGATCATCGGCTGGGCCAAGCACATCCCAGGTGAGCCGGCCCCCCACCCCGGGGTGGGGGCACTCCGCTATGTGGAGACTGGCCTCCCGGGACATCTACAAACGCCTTCTTCTTGGGATGCTTCTTCCTTCTGGCTGGTGGGGTCAGAGGAGAGTAGTAGGTGGGGCAGGTCCAAGACTGTCCCTGGGCTCCTGGAACTCTGGGACCTTCTAGAAAGGCTGTACTTGGGGGTCCAGCGGGAACCAGGGGCTTGAACCTGGGTCTTTGAACATGGTGGTGTGTGTGCTCAATCAGGGACATGGCCACCTAGCCTGAGGGAAGTGGTGTCGAGGCTGTGGACTGAGATCCATTCGGCCTGGGACTCCAGTGCTGACTTCACAGGCTGGGACTCTGTGGCTGACTGTGGCCACTTGCCTGGCTGCCAAGGGGAGTCTCGCGGCTCTTTGGGCTTTTATTATTTTTAAGATTTTATTTATTATTACTATTATTTATTTTTTTAGCCAGCGCACTGATCAGCCCTGGCTTATGGTGGTGCAGGGGATTGAACCTGGGACTTTGGAGCCTCAGGCAGGAGAGTCTCTTTGCATAACTATTATGCTATCTATCCTTGCCCAAGATTTTATTTATTTATTTATTTACTTATTTGTTTATGAGAAAAATAGGAAGAGAGAGAGAGAAAGAACCAAATATCACTCTGGTACATGTGCTGCTGGGGATTAAGCTCAGGACCTCATGCTTAAGAATCTAATGCTTTATCCACTGCACCACCTCCTGGACCACTGGACTTTGTCTTTTCCAGAGTGCTGCTCGGTTCTGGTTTATGATGGTGCTGGGGATTGAACCTGGCCCTTTGGAGCCTTAGACCAGACAGTCTCTTTGCAGCACCATTAGGCTGTCTCCCCCTCGCACACACACTGGACTCTAGTTTTCAATAACATTTCTGAGTGGAAACATGGAAGTGTTAGGAGACCTGGAATTTTCCTTCATTTCCCTCAGCCCCCAGAGCCTTTTTCTCGTTGTGGGGAAATAGTATGGATTAAAAAAAATTTGTGGGCGAGAGAGACACACGTTATGCAGGGAACTGAACTGGGCACCTCACGGCTGAGGGTCTAGCGCGCTACCCACTCACTGGGCACTCCGGCTGCTGAGTGGGTTCTCAGTTTGATCTTGGGGTGCAATGGGGTTCAAAGCCGGGACCTCATACGCACACAGTCCCACTGCAGAGCTCCGACCTCACACCCCAAGCTGCTGGGACTTTGCTCCGTCTCTGGGCAGCTTCCTCCTGACTGAACCCCTCTGAGACTCGAACAATTTGCTCTGAGCTCAGGGGAAAGCTTCCCTTCTGATGGTGGTCCACCACAGACTTGGGTTTCCACCTCTCTCTCTCTCTCTCTTTCTCTCTTTCTCTCCCCCCTCCCTCCCTCTCTCTCTCCATCCGGGCTGATAGAGGGGTTGGTACCTGCAGGAGGACTCCACCACTCCCAGTGGCTTTTTTTTCTTTTTGATAGAGACAGAGAAAAATTAAGATAGGAAGGAGATCAAAACACCTACGGCCCTGCCCGACTGCTCATGAAGTCCCCTGCCCCTTGCAGATGGGGACCGAGGGCTTGAACCCAGGTCCTCGTGCATGTTAACATGTGGGCTCCACCAGGTGCGCCACCCCCTCCCCAGCCACTCAGATTCTCTTCCTCCTCCTTTTAGATTCATTCATGGGGGAGGGGTGAGATTCAGCCTGGGACTGAACTCAAGGACCCCATGCTGGAGAGCCCAGGTCTTTATCCACTGCACCACCCACCTCCTAGCAGCTGGCCCAGACTCCTGCCAGTGTGGTGCCCGCCGCACCGTGTAAACTCCCGTCTGCTTGTCTCCTGGTCTAAAAAGAGCCCTGCAGCTGGCATGGTCATGTGACCGGGGTGAGGGCCTCAGCTGTCCTACCTGTTGCTCAGGGACAGGTGAGCAAGTCCCTTTTTAAAAATAAAATTTATTTATTGGATAGAAACAGAGGAAACAAAAGGAGAGGGGGAGGTAGAGAAGAGGAGACAGTCACCTGCAGCCCTCCTCCATGGGCTTTCCCGACTGCAGGTGAGGGCTGGGGCCTTGAACATGAGTCCTTGTGCATGGCAAGGTCTGCACTCTCCCAGATGCGCTGCTGCCCAGTCTCCTCAAGCCCTTTATCCATCACTTTCCCTCAGCCCTGCTCAGCTCTGGCTGATGGTGGTGCTGGGGATTGAACCTGAGACCTCCGAGCTTCAGGCAGGAGAGTCTTTTGCAGAACCCCTGTGCCGTCTCCCCAGCTCCAGGCAAGACCTTCTATGATGAGTCCCCGTGGACAGGGTCTGTAGGAAGGAGCCCTTCTGGACAGAGTGTGGGGTGGGGTCCCCCACCTTCTTTCTCCCATGAACAGCTCAGCCTCCTGGGATTATGAGCTCAGTGGCTTCTGAATCTGCCCCGTGCTGGCTCAGCTGATGTGGGGTCAGGTCACAGCTTAAGACACCTCAGCCTGGATTGCTCCACTGACCTAGGGCCAAATCGGGGACCCCCTGCCCCTGGGACACCCCGCCTCCGGTCCCTGCTTGAGTTGAGAATGCACCAGGCGCTGGCTTCAAGGGCACCCTCTGCTGGTGCCGTGGCCACTACGGCCAATGCCAGGGGCAGTAGACTAGCAGCTGGGACAGCAGATAGCAGACCAGCAGCTGGGACAGCAGACCAGCAGCCCTGTCCCCCCCCCCCAGACTGCCTGTGCCCACCCAGGTGGGCAGGGGGATGAAGAATGGGGACACAGGGACCCAACTAGGCTTCAGGCGGGCCCCAGGTTGATTTTCAGAACCTCGGTGTCCTCGCCTGACACACAGGACTCGAGCCAGACCCCTGGGCTGATCTTCAGCCCAGCCTGGCATGGAGTGGGTACTGTGGGCATGTCAGGTGGGTGGCCACGGCCATCACCAACGATGGTGCTGACACCGATGCCTCATGTCCTTCCTCCCTGTCCAGAGCAACTCCTTTCTGATTAAGACGTAAGATCAACTAGGGGCGGGGAGGTGAATCAGCTAGCTGAACACGCATCACCGTGAGCGAGGACCCAGGTTCAAGCACCCAGTTCCCACCTGTGGGGGGGGCTTCAGTCTTTCCTAGCCAATGAAAAGGAAGGAAGGGAGGGAGGAGGGAAGCTGTGGTGATGCGCCCAGCTGAACACATATGTTCCCAGGTGCAAGGACCCAGGTTCAAGCCCCTTCCACACCTGCAGTGGGGAAGCTCCATGAGCAGCAGTGCAAAGCTGCAGACGTCTCTCTCTCACCCCTTCTTCCCTCTCAATTCCTCTCTGTCCTATGAAATAAATAAATATTTTTTAAAGAAAAGAGTAGAAATAGGGTGGGGATAGATAGCATAATGGTCCTGCAAAGAGACTCCCATCCCTGAGGCTCCAAAATCCCAAGTTCAATTCCCCAGAACACCACAGATCAGAGCTTACTCATTTTGGTTTTACTCTGGTTAAAAAAAAGAAGATAAACTGGGGACAGGCGGTAGCACACTGGGTTTAGTGCAAGGACTGGCACAAAGGATCCTGGTTCAAGCCCCTGGTTCCCCACCTGTGTGTGTTTGGGGGGGTCACTTCACAAGTGGTGAAGCAGGTCTGCAGGTATCTTTCTCTTCACCCCCCTCATCTCCCTCCCCTTTCAATTTATGTCTGTCCTATCGAGGGGAAAAAAAAAAGGCCACCAGAAGTGGTGGATTCGTAGTGCTGGCACCAAGTCCCAGCAACTGGAAGGAAAAAACTAAAAATAAATAAACAAATGGTGTCTGGCCAGTGAAATAGCTGCTTTGCCATGTACTCGACCCAGGTTCGAGCCTGGTCCCCACCACAGAGTTTGGCTCTGTGGTGTCTCTCTCTCTTATCTCTCTGTCTCTGTCTAAAAATCCATTTTACAGAAAATCCCAAATATCCAGAAATAAACCCGATAAAATGATGCCCCTGCCATGATTCTGGGACCAGTTTCATATTCGCTCCGGGGGCAGGCAGGTCGGCAGGCCAGCCAGTGACATCCTCCTCTGGTCAGGAATAGACCACCCTCCACAGGGATGCTATTCCAGAACCTTCTGCCCTTTAAAGTCACTGTTCTGGCAAGGGTAGATAATGGTTCTGCAAAAAGACTCTCATGCCTGAGGCTCCAAAGTCCCAGGTTCAATCCCCTGCATCACCATAAGCCAGAGGTTTTCAGTGCTTTGGTAAAAATACTAACAATAATAATAATTATGAATAAAGTCATGGTTCTGCGACTTGGAAGGTGGCGCAGTGGATATAGAAATTGGCCACATGGGCTGGGGAGGCAGCATCATGGTCCTGTAGAAGCCTTTCAAGCCTGAGGCTCTGAGGTCCCAGGTTTAGTCCCCAGTACCACCATAGCCAGAACTGAGCAGTGTTCTGATCTCTTTCTCTTGGCATCTTTCTCTCTGTCTGCTCTTTCTCATTAAAATAAAACTAAAATATTTTTAAAAAATTGGACACGTGGGGTCCTGAGTTTGACCCCCTCAGTATAGCCTGTGTCAGTGATGCTCTCTCTGCTTCTCTCTGTCTGTGTCTGTGTCTATCCTCTCTTTAATCAATCCCTCAGCATAGCGGAGTGAGTAGGGGGTGGCCTTGTCTGGGGACATACAGGCAGGGGCCAGAGGGACGAACCTGGCAGACAACAGTGTGGGGAGCCCAGCCTGCCTTCCCTTTACCCCCCATTTCTCAACGTGTGGGACTCAGGTTTCTTGGCTTGGATAAAAATTAGTCTAATTTGGGGGAGGTCACCTGAAGTCGTCCCCATCCCGCTCAGAGTAGGTGGCACAGAGGGCAAGCCCAGTCTAGAACCTTCTAGAAGGAGCCAACGTCCTCCCAGGTCGGCCCCTCTTCCAGGGCACCCCAAAGCCTGGCCTCAGAGGGGATCCTGGCCTCCCTGACCCTGGTGGCCACGGCTGGTGGGTGCCAGGGACAGACACAGCTGTGCAGCTGTGAGCCGTGAGCCGCCCCTGTGACAGCAGCTGTGAGCAGAGGCCTCTCTCAGCTCCTGTAATTACCTCTCATTTTATCACCTCCGCTAATGGCCCTCCAGGGCGACAGACACCTCGATAAATTAGCAGATTATGAACTCGGCTTGCCACACAGGATGGTTTGCTCTCTTTTACATTCTTGCCCACACAGGGGTGAGGGGCTGAGGGTGTGAGGCTCGGTGGTGGCGGGGCTGACAGCTGGGGGGGAGGAGCACCAGCTGGGGGGGAGCAGTGCCGTCCGTGCGCCTGGCTGCCCGGCTTTACCCATCAGCCCCTTCAGTCCCGGGGTTGCTAATGGATGGCGGAGATGACCCTCCAGCTCAAAGACGTGGGAGTCACAGCCAGGGGGCCACGTCAAGTCTGTATTTCAGAGCCGGAGTTTTAAGAGAGAGACGGGGTGGGGGGCTCCAAGGCAATTGTGGGGTTTTCCCCCAAATGACGACAGCTGGGGCTAGATGGCACATATCCAGTACAGCACACCCCCCCCCCCCAGGTTCAAGCCCTGGGGTCACCTTGGTTGAACTTGGGGCCTCACACCTGCAGTCCAGTTTGTTCCCCACTACTCCTCCATCTGCCCCCAAACCCCAGGTGTCCCCAAGCACCTGGGCCTCCTAGGTTTGGGTTGGAGCCCAGAGGCGGGTCTGGAATCCCCATAGACTACAGAGAGCTCCCTCAGCCACTGTGGGGTTCTACCCTCCGGCCAGTCACTTGGGAGAGAGATTCCAAATGCCTTCAAGGCATCAGGAAGCCAGGAGTCTGGGGAAGACCCTGGAATCAGCCACCTTATGATAATAACAGCTGTCAGGGGCTTATTTAAAATGTATTGCTGTTTGGTGATTTAATCGTGATTTACAGGAGTATAAGACAATACAAGGATAATTCTGTACCACTCCTACTGAGGGTCTGTGTCCCCAAGCCCCCCAACAGGAACCACCAGAGTTCTCCCAAGGCCTCACCGATGGGCTGGCAACTTTTATTATCATTAAGATTATTGTTTTATTGCCACAGGGGTTATTGCTTGAGCTCTCTGCCTGAACAATGAATCCACTGCTCCCAGTGACCATCTCCTTTTTAATTTAATTTAATTTTTTAAAATTTATTTCTTTATTGGGGAATTAATGTTTTACATTCAACAGTAAATACAATAGTTTGTTCATGCATAACATTACCCAGTTTCCCATTTAACAATACAACCCCCACTAGGTCATTTATCATCCTTCATGGACCTGTATTCTCCCCACCCACCCACCCACCCCAGAGTCTTTTACTTTGGTGCGATACGCCAATTCCATTTCAGGTTCTACTTGTGTTTTCGTTTCTGATCTTGTTTTTCAACTTCTGCCTGAGAGAAGTTGAAATATGATCATCCCATATTCATCCTTCTGTTTCTGACTTATTTCACATAACATGAATTTTTCAAGGTCCATCCAAGATCGGCTGAAAACGGTGAAGTCACCATTTTTTACAGCTGAGCAGTATTCCATTGTGTATATAGACCACAACTTGCTCAGCCACTCATCTGTTGTTGGACACCTGGGTTGCTTCCAGGTTTTGACTATTACAAATTGTGCTGCCAAGAACATATGTGTGCACAGATCTTTTTGGATGGCTGTGTTGGGTTCCTTAGGATATATCCCCAGGAGAGGAATTGCAGGATCATAGGGTAGGACCATTTCTAGCCTTCTGAGACTTCTCCAGAGTGTTCTCCACAGAGGTTGGACCAACTGACATTCCCACCAGCAGTGTAGGAGGGCTCCTTTGACCCCACACCCTCTCCAGCATTTGCTGCTGTTACCTTTTCTGATGTATGACATTCTCACAGGAGTGAAGTGATATCTCATTGTTGTCTTGATTTGCATTTCTCTGACAATCAGAGACTTGGAGCATTTTTTCATGTGTGTGTGTCGGCCTTTTGGATCTCTTCTGTGGTGAATAATCTGTCCAAGTCCTCCCCCCATTTTTGGATGGGGTTATTTGTTGTCTTGTTGTTGAGTCTGGCAAGCTCTTTATATATGTTGGTTATTAAACTCTTATCTGATGTATGGCATGTAAAGATCTTCTCCCATTCTGTGAGGGGTCTCTTGGTTTGGGTAGTGGTTTCTTTTGCTGTGAAGAAGCTTTTTAATTTGATGTAGTCCCATAGGTTTATACTTGCCTTAGTCTTTGTAATTGGATTTGTTTCATTGAAAATGTCTTTAAAATTTATGCGGAAAAAAGTTCTGCCAATATTTTCCTCTAAGTATCTGATAGTTTGTGGTCTAACATCCAAGTCCTTGATCCACTTGGAATTGACTTTTGTATTTGGTGAAATACAGTGATTCAGTTTCATTCTTCTGCATGTTTCAACCCACTGTTTCCAACACCATTTGTTGAAGAGACTCTGCTTTCCCCATTTAATAGTCTGGGCCCCTTTGTCGAAGGTTCCATGTTCATAGGTGTGGGGGCCTCCTTTTTTATTTTTTTACTTATTTTAATGGAACAGAGAAATTGAAAGGGGAGGAGGAGATAGAGGATAAGAGAGACAGACAGACATGTGGCAACATGTGTTCATAACCAGGTGTGCTACCACCTGGCTTCTTCCCTTTCCTTCCTCTTCTTTCCTTCCGTCCTTCCTTCTTCCGTCCTTCCTTCATCACAGCCCTGCTCAGTTCTGGCTGATAGTGGTGCTGGGGATTGAACTTGGGACTTTGGAGCCTCAAGCAGGAAAGATTTTTTGCCTCACCATTATGCTATTTCCTCAACCCAAAATATTTTATTTATTCATTTGTTGTTAATGAACGAGAGATACAGAGAGAAAGAGGAGGGGCACCAGAGCCCTGCTGGTGCTGGTGCTGGTGCTGGGGACTGAATCTGGGACCTCAGAGCCTCAGGCAGGAGGGGTGTTATTTCTCCTCCAGGGTTATCACTGGGGCTTCGTGTAGACACTATAAGTCCACGCTCCTGGAGGCCATTTTTTTCCATTTTCTTTGTAAGATAGAACAGAGAGGAATTGAGAGAGGAGGGGAAGACAGAGCAAGGAGAAAGTTAGACACCTACAGACCTGCTTCACCACTTGTGAGGAGAATCCCCTGCAGGTGGGGAGCCGGAGACTCGAACCAGGGTCCTTGTGCTTTGCACTATGTGCACTCAACCCAGTGTGCTACCGCCCAGCCCCCAGAATAAGAGTCTTTTTGTAGAACCCTGAAGCTGTCTCCCCAGCCCTTGCCCATCTGGCTCTTAATATTCCCGCTGTCATCACTCGCATGTTCCCTCAGCAGCCGGAGTTCTGACTGTGTGAGCCCCCAGGATTCCCTGCCTCCTCCTCCCAGCAGCAGCTATGTGTGTAGGGAGGGGCAGCCATCAGGGCCCCGCAGCCCTGACCCCCCACCCTGGCCCTGCAGGTTTCTCCAGCTTGTCTCTGAGCGACCAGATGAGCCTGCTGCAGAGCGCCTGGATGGAGATCCTCATCCTGGGCGTGGTGTTCCGCTCGCTGCCCTACGAGGACAAGCTGGTGTATGCGGAGGACTACATCATGGACGAGGAGCGCTCGCGCCTGGCCGGGCTGCTGGAGCTGCACCGCGCCATCCTGCAGCTGGTGCGCAGGTACAAGAAGCTCAAGGTGGAGAAGGAGGAGTTCGTGACGCTCAAGGCCCTGGCGCTGGCCAACTCAGGTGAGGGCTCCGGGGCGGGGAGACATCAGGCAGGGAGGTCCCGCTGGGCCAGGGAGCACGGCCGGCCCTCACTCAGGTGAACTCCGGGCGCCAGAACCAGGTAGGCAAGGTTCCCTCTGTGCCTCAGTTCCTCCTGTCAAACAGGGACCACAAACACTGCACTGATGGAGGATTGGGTTGTATGTTTTCTTTTTTGTAATCTTTTTATTATGATAGAGACAGAGAAACAGGTGAGACACAAGAGAGAAAGCAAGAGAAAGAGGGCTGCAACCCTGCTTCACCGCTTGAGAAGCTGCCTCCTCCCCCGAAGGTGGGGACCCGGGACTTGAACCTGGGTCCTTGCTCATGGTATTTCAAGTAGCTGTGCCACTGCCTGGCCCCAGATTGAGATTACACTCACGACATGCCAAGGGGGATATTAGGGGACGAGGTTTGGGCTGATTCCATGGAGAGCCAGGTCCCCAGCTTGTGAGCTCAGCCTTTCACTCTCCAGGGAACCCGCTGCTGGCTGGAGATATTTGATGGGGGAAGGGGTTTGCCTTCCAGAACATTCCAGCCCTCTCACTTTGCCCCAGGACACATTTTGTCCCCAGAGATGAGTTTACAGGGGGCTTCTCCACCGGGCAAGCCAGCAGGAGTAGAGCCAGAATTGGTGACAGTCAAAAACGAGTGTGAGCAGGGATGTGGGGTGAGGCTACAGCAGCTTGGGGTCGGATCAGGTCCCGGGCACTGCGACAGGGGGACAGGCCCCACCCCGGGCAGGGAGCCAGGAGCACCCCAGGCTGTGGAGCTGGCTAGCGCCACAGAGAGGGGCCTGCAGCCAAGCACAGTCCCACCCCAGGAGCCGCTGTCTCCTTCCTTCACTCCAGATGCCGCCAGCTCCAAGGCTCTGTGACTCCAGGAAAAACAATCACAGCCATCGATTTTGTCATTAACAGTTTATCAATGCCATCGATGCAGCTGGCTGATGGATGGAGGGAGGAGCATGGGGCTAAGGCTTCACTCCATCCCAGGTCAGGGCAGCTGCCAGCAGGGGCTCCTGGGGGAATGGGGCTGAGGGGGGGCTGCAGGCAGGCACGGCGCCAGGCCAGTGATCTCTGCAGGACGGGAGACTGAAGGGACAGGACTTCTCCTCCAGCGGGCAAAGTGTGGGGGGTCCTGGGTGCACACCAGCAGTTCCTCAGCCCCACGAGGGACCCACCTCAGGTGAGGCCCCCAATAAAATTATGGGAATGGGGACTCTTGCTTGCTGCTAACTGCTGAGGGATAGACCCTTTCTTTCTTCTCCCTTTCTTTCTTTCTTTGCTCGCTCTCTCTCTTCCATTAGCTTTTTTCCTTTATATTTGAAAGGACAGGTAGAAATTAAGAGGGAAGGGAAGATGAAGAGTTTTTAGGTTTTATAAATTTATTCATTTTTTTCAGAGTATTTTATTTATTTTATTTTTTGAGAGAGATGCAGAGAGAGAGAAAGACACAGAAACACCAGAGCACTGCTCAGCTCTGGCTCATGGTGGTACGGGGGATTGAACCTGAGACTTCGGAGCCTCAGGCATGAGAGTCTCTTTGCATAACCATTATGCTATCTATCCACGCCCTTATTTGATTTTTATATCTGTGTTATAATAGACAGAGATATAGGGTGAGAGAGAGACAGAGATACCTGCAGCCCTGCTTGTGAAGCTTCCCCCCTGCAAGTGGGGAAGGGGGAGCTTGAACGTGGGTCCTTGTGCATGGTGCTGTGTGATTCAACCAAGTGTTCTTGGCCTCTTGAAGTATTTCTTTTTCATTTTATTTCACTATTATTATTTAGATATTTTATTTATTTATACACAAAAGAGAGACAGAGATCCAGAGCACGACTCCCTGCACATGTGGTCCGAGGACAGGACTCGGGACCTCATGCTGGACAGTCCGGAGCTTCATCCACTCGGCCGCCTCCCTGGCCATTTTACTGCTGCTGTTTTTATTGCCACTGGGTTTTTGCTCGAGCTAGGTGCCTGCACAATGAATCCACCACTCCTGGCTGCCATTCCTCCCCCCCCTCTGTCTCTCTCAATCTCTCTCTCTTTCTTTCCTTCTCTTTCAACAGGACAGAGAAATTAAGAGGGGAAAGGGGAGAGAGAGATACCTACAGCACTACTCCACCACTTGTGATTGTAATGGTTGATGGTGATGGTTGGTGGTGGTGCTGATGGTGGTGGTGCTGGTGGTGATGGTGATGGTGGTGATGGTGATGGTGATGGTGATGGTGGTGATGGTGATGGTGATGGTAGTGATGGTGATGGTGGTGGTAGTGATGGTGGTGCTGATGGTGATGGTGATGGTGGTGCTGATGGTGGTGATGGTGGTGCTGATGGTGATGGTGATGGTGGTGGTGCTGATGGTGATGGTGGTGCTGATGGTGATGGTGGTGATGGTGGTGCTGATGGTGGTGGTGGTGATGGTGGTGATGGTGATGGTGGTGATGGTGGTGGTGATGGTGGTGATGGTGGTGATGGTGGTTGATGGTGGTGGTGCTGATGGTGGTGGTGGTGGTGATGATGGTAGTGCTGGTCTCTAGCAGGGCCCCAATGCACGCTCTTTACCCCCTGCCCTGCATGATCTCTGACTCCCTGAGGTGGGTATGGCTGTGCATCATCTCCCAGATGAGGAGTATGAGACACAGGCAAGTTGCCCCGTTTGGCTTAAGGTCCAGGCATGGGGGACCCCACCCCTGTCCCCAGCCAGCGACCTCAGACTGGCAACTTGTCTTCTCTCAGCCTCAGTTTCCCTCACTGGAGGGGGAGGGTCGGAAGCTGCCAGGGCAGGGCCCAAAGTTCTCTGTTCTCTTGGGTCTTGCCTCCGTCTTGCCTGCTGACCCTGTACCCAGGGCCCTGCCCCCTGGACCCATGTGCCCATGAGCCCCCTGTTGGCACTCCTCCATCACCTGGCCGCTGACCCGTGTCCCAGCCCTATGGCCTCAGAACCTGCCCCCTTGTCCCTTCCACCATGCCCTCCCCTTGCTGTGACCTCTGTGCCCCACGTTGGCACCTCTAACCACTCCCCTGATCCCTGCCCATGGCACACCTCCTGACCTTGTGCCCTGTAACTGACCCACACACTGGCCCGTGCCCCACCCCTGACCATGTCCCGACCACGCCACTGAGCCTGTCCTTGTGCCCCAGGCCCCTGACAGTCCCTGAACCTTGACCCCACCCTTGGGCCTGCCCATTCCCCTTGCCCCTGACACGCCCTGACTCTTGCCCCGCCCCAACTGGCCCTGACCCCGCCCCCACCCCGGAATGGCCCCGCCCCACCCTCGCCCAGGCCTGGGTCTGGCCCCACACTCGCCACACCCCGGTCTGGCCCCGCCCCCAGCCTGGGTCTGGCCCCACACTCGCCACGCCCCAGTCTGCCCCGCCCCTGCCCGTCTGGCCCCGCCCCGACACGCCCCGTGCCGCCCGCAGACTCCATGTACATCGAGGACCTGGAGGCGGTGCAGCGGCTGCAGGACCTGCTGCACGAGGCGCTGGCCGAGTACGAGCTGAGCCGCCGCCAGGAGGAGCCGCGCAGGACGGGCGCGCTGCTGCTCACGCTGCCGCTGCTCAGACAGACGGCCGCCAGGGCCGTACAGCACTTCCATGGCGTCAAGCTGCAGGGCAAGGTGCCCATGCACAAGCTCTTCCTCGAGATGCTCGACGCCAAGGTCTGAGCACGGACAGACACCCACCCGCCTGGACAGATGGACAACTACCTGCCTGGACAGGTCAGCGCCTGCAGCCCCTCAGACACCCACCTGCCTGGACACAAGGACACCTGCCCACCCAGACAGATAGACGCCCACCTGCCTGGAAGCAAAGACACCCACTCACTCAGACAGACGGACACCCGCCTGCCTGGAAGCAAGGGCACCTGCCCACCCAGACAGACGGACACCCACCTGCCTGGAAGCAAGGGCACCTGCCCACCCAGACAGACGGACACCCACCAGCCACGGACTCCTGGGTGCCGGGCCAGGCAAGCAGAGGCAGGGCTTCTGGATGCCCCACTTCTTCCAGATGTTTCTCCTTGCACCCACCAGGGCTGACCGTGGGTGCCCAGCACCTTGCCCACACCAGTCCACTCAGTGGGCAGTGCCCACCGCTGCCCTGGACAGCTGCTCTCCCGTCCTAGGCTGCTCGGCCTGGGGCTCCCTGGGACCCTTAGAAGCCAAAGATGGCCTCCCCTTGTGCCGGCCCCGACCCCCTCCCTCCTCTCCCTGCCCACCACTGCTGTCAGAGACCCTGGGGTCGTGCCTGCAGCACCCCGGGGGCCCCAGCACCCCAGCCTCCCCCCACCTGCTGCCTTAGGGCAGAGGGCTTCCAGAGGGGCACGAGTGTCACCGGCCATAGCTTGGACTTCAAGGGGGAGCAGCTTTTGGGAGTTCCTGGTGCCCTGCAGGCCCACTCAGTGTGGGGGACAGGCTCCTAGGTGCCCAGGAATGTCTGCTTTTTAGTACCAAAAAGCCCAGCACACCCCTGTCCCCAGCAGGTGCCCGGGTGGCTGGGACAGTCCTGATTGCCCAGCAGTGGAAGTGGCTGCTCTGATTGGCCAGAGGCAGGGGGACGAGGACAAGCCCACCCCAGTGAGCACCCCCACCCACCCACCAGGGACACTAGGGTCCAGGGTCCCTCCTCCACAGTCCCCTACCCTGGCCACCCAGGCTGGGTGCACTGTCATCCCAGGCAGGGGGCTGGCTCTGCTGTCCCCATAGAAGGTTCCAGAAGCTGTAAAGCCAGTGTGCTCCCCTGGGGAGGCTGTGCATGGTCACCATCAGAGACCTCACTCCTCGTCTCTGCCAGGTCACTGGGGCCTGTCACCATCTTGGAAGGACGGAGCTGCCCCAGAGCCAGCTGGGGTGGCACCTGCCCAGGGACCCGTGCCCTCAGTGTCAGCCGTGTGCCATCCACCTTCCGCAGGACAAGCATCTCTGGCTTCCTGGACAATGCCAGGCTGTGGTGTCTGGGCCCTCTGGACAGGACAGCTCACAGACACCCTAGCATGGGGAAGGGGTCCTTGTAGCTGGGGGTGGGGGTGTTCAGATGCCACACTGCTACCACCATGCCTCCAGTGGCAGTGGGAGACATCTGAGTGACTTGAGCCTCGAGGCACATGGGAACCATGGGGGTGGGGGGTTCTGAGCTCGAAGCCCCATCAATGCGGGGACCTGTCTGGGAAGTGGGGTGCCCTGGTTCTTGGGGGGCTAGTGGGGCCAGGACAATTCAGGCACCCCAGGCATCAGAGTGGAAGGCAGGCCAGCTCCCTGCAGGCTGCTGAATCTCATGTAGGGAGAAGCGAGAAGCTGATCCTGGCTGGAGTTTGTGAGCAGCGAAGTCGTGCTTCCTGGTCCCAGGTCGCCAGCTAAGAGCCAGAGGAGGTGCTGAGACACAGCAGGACTTCAGGTGGCTGGGCAGAGCCTCGGGGAGCCGACATTGTGGGGACACCCTCTCCCCCTCACCTCCCCTCTGCTGGGGCAGGCAGGCAGGTGTGCAGGCGGGAGGCTGGGCTTGGTGAGCCACCTTTGACCAGAGGAGGGCGGGGCTGTCCCCAGGGACAGCACCAAAGACAACCGATATGTGGAGAGATTGTTTTATTTTCTGATAACACAGCTGGAATGGCTTCTTAAGATGCGTCTATTTTTAAAACGGTGCCCTGGTCGTCTGGCCGGCCAGTGGTGTTTCTGCCCACCCTGTGTCTGCTCCCCTCTCTCCTCCCTGGGAATCAGGTGACCGGGGTGGGGGGGGTGGGGGTCTCGCCCTGGCCCCTTGTCTCTGGAATCTAATAAATAAGAAACACGCTCTACAGTGTCTGCACACGTCACTGTCTCTCTGGTGCCTGGGCTTGTTCAGCTTTCTGCACACGTGTGTTTAGAAGGTTGAGCGCACATGTCATTACGTGCTAGGACCTGGGTTCAAGTCCCTGCTCTTCTTACCTGCAGAGGGAGAAGCTTCACAGTGGAGCAGTGCTGTGTCTCTTCTCTGTTTTATTTTTACCACAGCGCTGCTCAACTCTGGCTTATGGTGGTGCAGGGGATTCAACCTGGGACTTTGGAGCCTCAGGCATGAGAGTCTGCTTGCATAACCATTATGCTGTCTACCCCTACCCCCTCTCCTCTCTGTCTTACAACCTCTGTCAGAGAAAGAATTAGGGGAGAATATAATAGCCTCTGGAAATGGTGGAGCCTAGGCACTGAACCCCAGCAATATCCCTGGTGGCAAAAAAAAATAAAAACTAAATGACACGTTTTAAACCCACCTTGGAAGCTGAGCTGCAGGGCTGAGAAGCTCTCCTGCTTTTTATAATTTGAATATTGGTGAGTATCTGCTGTTTTCTACAGTGACAGGGAAAGGGACCTGGGCTGGAGGTGAATCAAAGCTCAGTCCACCCTGGAGAGGTGAAGTGAAGCAGAGGAGAGGCCAGAAAGGAAGTGGACACCATGTGAGATCGCTGTGGACGATCAGTGTGAGCAGTACAGACACGGCAGCCAGAAGTGGAGCGGGCATCAGGCAGAGTTTGATCCAGAAGTTCCCAAAGTCACAAGGTCTGTGGCCCTGATTCTCTGCTCTGAGCTTTGTCCTTCTGTCTGCTTTGTCCCCAAAGTAGCCTCCTGCATAAGATTGGGAGATTGGTTGCCTTTTTTTTTTTTTTTTTTGCCTCCAGGGTTATCGCTAGGGCTCGATGCCTGCACTACAAACCCACTGCTCCTGAGGCTGCTGGTTGTTTTGTTTGTTTTGTTTTTTTGTTTTTGGATAGGACAAAGAAATTGAGAGAGGATGGGGAAAATAGAAAGGGGGAGAGAAAAATAGATCCCTGAAGACCTGCTTCACCACTTGTAAAGCTACCCTCCCTGCAGGTGGGGAGCCGGGGGCTCCAACTGGGGTCCTTGCGCTTTGTGCTATGTGCGCTTACCCTGCCTGTCAGCTTTCTACATGGCATCACGAGAGAGAAAGGAACGGTCGCCTTCTGAGCACAGGCGACCCCTCGAGCTTCATGCTGGGCTGTGTGTGTGGCTCTCTCTGGGGACAGTGACCAGGCTCCAGTGGGGCCAGTTCTGCTCCCACCCCCACCAGCCCCAGCTGACAGCAGCACAGAGGGTTAGGCTGTAAGTCTAAGAAGCAACCAACCAGCCACAACGCCCTTCAAGCCCATGGGCCGGTCAACTTGTCTATTTGATATTATTTATTTTAATGAGAAATGAAGAGGGAGAGAGAGAAAGGTCGGAGACCAAGACCAGAGCCCTGCTCAGCTTTGGCTGATGGTGGTGCTGAGGATTGAACCGGGACCTCAGAGCTTCAGGCAGGAGAGTCTCTTTGATGCCATCTCCCCAGCCTGGAGCCTGGACTTTTCACTTTTAAAGATTATTTATGAGAAAGAGGGAGAGAAGCAGAGCGCCACTCTGGCACATGTGATGCCGGAGGGTTGAATCAAGACCTCATGCGTCCAGGGCTTCCTCCACTGTCACCTTCCAGACTGGCAATACTTGTTCAGTCAGTTCTACATTATAACCAGCTAGCTAACTACGCGTCTTAGCAAAGCCATGCTCAACTCTGGTATATGGTGGTGCTGGGAATTGAACCTGGGACCTTGGAGACACACACACACACACACACACACACACCTGGCCTTCATGAAGCTCCCTGAAGGGGAAAAAAGTGTTAAACCATGACATTTTGCAATGCAGTCCAAAGCAAACTCCTCGTGGTCCTGAGAGCAAGTTTCCCTTTGCCCTGCTGTGGACACAGGATGCTGGGGGCTGACTAGCAGCTCAGGTCTGGGAAAGACTGTAGTGTCATCCAAAGCACTTCCTCTGCATTTACCATCAGACAGTATGTGTCGGCCAGAGGACTTGTGTCAAAGAAGGCAAGGGCCAGGTGGTGGCGCACCTGGTTGAGCGCACACGTGACAATGCGCAAGGACCTGGGTTCGAGCCTCTGGACCTCACCTGCAGGGGGAAAGCTTCACGAGTGGTGAAACAGGGCTGCAGATGTCTCTCTGTCTCTCTCCCTCTGGATTTCTAGCTGTCTCTAGCCAATAAATTAAAATAACAAAACAAGGACAAAACGTTCTCTCCCTCACTCAGCAAGGCTCCCTTGGGCCAGTCTCCTGGAGCCCTCAGAGTGGAGGGCAGGGGCCGCCGCACAGCACAAACCCCAAACACCACACAGCTTGTCAGAATGATAAGCCCCACAGGGAGAAGACAGGAGAGAGGCGGGTGGCATGGGACTTCATAGCTGCATTCCCTGGCGTGTGTTTGTTGTTGCCAGTTGCTTCAGATGGAAAGACAGAGATGGAGGGAGAGAGGTCTCTCTGTCTCTTCTCTCTCTAAGATTTTTATTTATTAATGAGAAACATAGGAGGAGAGAGAGCCAGAAATCACTCTGGAATATGTGCTGCTGGGGCTTGAGCTCAGGACCTCCTGCTTGAGAGTCCGATGCTTTATCCACCGCGCCACCTCCCGGACCACACTCTCCCTCTCTATCTCTTGCTCCCCTCTCAATTTCTCTCTGCCTCTGCCCAACAAATTTTAAAAGAGACATGGGGGTAAGTGGTGGCGCACCTGGTTAAGCACATATGTTACAGTGCGCAAGGACCAGGGTTCAAGCCCCCGGTCCCCACCTGCAGGGGGAAAGCTTCACGAGAGGTGAGTAAGTGCTGTAGGTGTCTCTCTGTCTCTCTACCTCTCTGTCTCCCCCTACACTTTCAATTTCTGATTGTCTCTATTCAACAAATAAAAATAAGTTTCGGTGGAGGGTAGATAGCATAATGATTATGCAAACAGTCTCTCATGCCTGAGGCTCCAAAGTTCCAGGTTCAATCCCCCGTACCACTATAAGCCAGAGCTGAGCAGGGCTCTGGTTAAAATAAATAAGTAAAAAAATTTAGAAAGAGAGAAACCATAGGTCCACAGCTTCCTCCTGTGCAGTGGGGCCAGACTCTGACCTGGGAGCTCTCCTGCTGCCCTGGACAGTGCTCCTAGAGGAGGTGGCCCTGGGAAGTGATGGGGACCAGTCAGGCCTGTGGGCGTGAGGTCCGGAGCTCCATCCCGGCACTGAATGCGCCGCAGCTGGGCTCTGGTTTGCTCCCTTGTGAGAGGACAGGTGATTAGAACTTGTGGAGAGTAAGAGGAGACGCCACAGACCTCCCGGGATGGGTGACCGGGACATGCTTCCCACACAGAGGCCTCGTGACACCACATGGTGGGGCGGGGGCGGGGGAACGACACCAGCCAGAGGCCACAGGGCGGCGCAAAGCCATGTCCGCAGGGCAGGGCTTACAGCCAGCTCGGACTGGAGCTATATCAAAGCTTCTGAACAAGCATCACCACCACCACCATCATCATCGTCATTACTATTACTTATTGGAGAGAGGAAGAGGAGAGACCCAGAGCATCACTCTGGCACATGCTACACCAAGGATCGAACTCAGGACCTCATGCTGGAAGGTCTGTTACAATTGTTGTTGTTGGATAGGACAGAGAGAAATAGAGAGAGGAGGGGAAGACAGAGAGGGAGAGAAAGACAGACACCTGCAGACCTGCTTCATCGCCTGTGAAGTGACCCCCCTGCAGGTGGGGAGCCGGGGGCTCAAACCGGGAACCTTGCACAGGTATTTGCACTTCACACCATGTGCACTTAACCTGGTGCACCACCACCCGGCTCCCTTAAAAATCTTGAGAGAGAGAGAGAGAAAGGGAGGGAAGGGAAAGGAAGGGAAGGGAAGGGATCTTTCTTTAGGACTGTGCTTCAGCAGCCCTGAAATCTAGGGGAGGAGTCACCCCAACACACACACACACACACACACACACACACACAGAGACAAGCAAGCAGAATGGGCCTGGGGAGCCAGTTTGCAGCTCTGCTTCCTCCCCTTCATCTCCCGCAGAGAGACCCCTGAGCCTGGGTCCCCAGAGCCTGTCAGCCCCGTGTCAGCCTCCGTGAGCAGCCCCAGCACTTGACAGGATGGAGAGAAACTGAGAGGGGAGGGGGATATAGAGAGATAGATAGAAAGAGAGAGAGAGAGAGAGAGCTGCAGACCTGCTTTGCTGCTTGTGAAGCTTCCCCTACAGGTGGGGACTGAGGGCTTGAACCAGGGCCCTTGTGCCTGGGATCACCTGTGCTTAACCAGGTGCTCTGCCCACAGTCCCTTTGGAGACATGGATTTTTAGAAAGTTGAGGGCAGCGGCCAGAGAAGTAGTTCAGTTGGTAGAGGGAGGGACCTGCACTCCTTGGGCTCCTGCTCTCACCCTCAGCACGTCCGGGGAGAGCTCTGACTGATCTCTCTTTTCTTATTTAGTATGAAATAAATAAAAAGCACATCTTTAATTTTCCACGTGACTAATAGTGGGTTACAAGGTGGTAAGATCACAGGGTATAACTCCACACCACACCCACCACCCCACCACCAGACGTCTGTGCCCCGCCCTCCAGCCAAACCACCAGTCTCAGAAAGTCTGTCACTTGGTTGCCGGCTGGTTCTTGTTTGTTGAAATGCTACCCCCCTGCGGGGTGTGGGAAGGTGGCTTATTCTGGGAGCCCTCAGGTCATGAGCATGGAGCCCTCACAGCTGTGCTGAGTACCTTTCTAAGATGAAAGTGACAAGATAGAAAGAGGGGGATGGGTGGTGGCGCACCTGGTTGACCGCACATGTTACAATGCTCAAGGACGCTGGTTCGAGCCCCCAGTCCCCACCTGCAGGGGGAAACTTTGCAAGTGGTGAAGCAGAGCTGTAGGTGTCTCTCTGTTTCTCTCCTCTGTACCTTCCCTTCCTCTTGATTTCTGGCTGTCTCTATCAAATAAATATAATAAAGTTATTTATTTATTCCCTTTTGCTGCCCTTGTTTATTATTGTTGTTGTAATAAAGTTTTTAAAAAGAGAAACTGAAAGCTCTTTCTGCTCTGTGAGATAGGAATTCACTTGTCTACAGTGATCCCTCACTTAAACCTGACTTTGTCGTGACCTGTCCTCAGACTCCTGGGCTCCAGGACTGAGAGAAGGAGAAGGAATACTTCCTTCCTTCCTTCCTTCCTTCCTTCCTTCCTTCCTTCCTTCTCTTTTCTTCTTTTTCCAGTGCTCTGGGTTCTGGTGGTGCTAGGGAGTGAACCTGGGACTTCTGGTGCCTCGGGCATGAGAGCCTTTTGCAAGCCCACTGTGCTATGTCCCAGCTACTTGATCTGTTTGCCTGTTAGCAATTTCCATGTAATAAATGATATTATAGGTGTGTCCAAGCTTAAGCTCTCCCCTCTTTTCTTTAATTTTTTAATTGACTTTATTTATTTATTGGATAGAGACAGCCAGAAATCGAGAAGGATGAGAGAAACACAGGGAGAGAGACACCTGTGGCCCTGCCTTACCACACTCAAAGCTTTCCCCTGCAGGTTAGGACCAGGGGCTTGAACTCAGGTCCTTGCACATTGTAACACGTGCGCTCAACCAAGTGGCCAACACCCAGCCCCCTCTTTTCTTTTTGTGTTTTGTGTCTTTTTTTCTTTCTTTCTTTGTTTTGCCTCCAGGGTTATCGCTGGGTCTCAGTGCCTGCACTACAATCCACTGCTCCTGGAGGCCTTTCCTTCCCTCCTTCCTTCCTTCCTTCCTTCCTTCCTTCCTTCCTTCCTTCCTTCCTTCCCTTTCCTTTCTACTTTCTTACTCCCCTCCCCATTTTATTGGATATAACAGAGAGAAATTGAGAGACGGGAGGGAGAAAGAGAGGAGGAGAGAAAGATAAGACACCTGCAGACCTGCCTCACCACCTGTGAAGCATCCCCCCTGCAGGTGGGGAGCTGGGGGCTCAAACCCAATTCCTTGTGCTTAGTACTGCATGTGCTTAAGTAGAAGCACCACCACTTGGCCCCCTGTCTGTTTTCTATTTTTTCTGTCTTCGTCTGGCTACTTGAATGTTTTTTCTTGGAACATCATTTTTATTTTCTTTGTATATTTTACCAGAGCACTACTCAGCTCTGGCTTATGGTGGTGTGGGAGATTGAACCTGGGGCCTTGGAGTGTCTGTCAGACACGAGAGTTTGCATAACCATTATGCTTTCTCCCCAAACATCACTTTTATTCATCCACCATTTTTGATGGCGGCTACTCTCTCAGAGAGAGAGAGAGAGGAGAGAGAGTGATCTCAGAGCTGGGATCCCAGATCACGCATCTATACCAAGTCTCAGTCATCAGCGCTGAGTAAGTGTAGCCGCTGGGCTCTGCAGCGATGGACCCAGTTCCCTTCTGTTCCCAGGGAAGGGGGGTGGGGACAGGCCCCTTAGTCACCCCTGGTCCTGCACCTTTCTGATGGAGGTGGGACCCCAGCACCCACTCTGTCTCCCAGCTTCTCCAGCTGCCCATCACCTGCTGCAGGGCCCAATCTGGTTCCGGCACACACAGGGTTAACCTACGTTCTGGCCCCGAGACAAATGTTTTGTGGGGAAGGAAGGGGGTTGGCAGCGGTGGGGTGGGGGCTCCTTTTTTATTATTCCGAGGTGCATTTTAATTCACACAAGCGACATTGTGTGTGTGTGATGGATGACACAGAGGGAGAAATTACAACCCGGGAAGCCCGGAGATCCAGCAAGGATTAAAGATGCCCCCTCCCCTCATGTGAGAGGGGAGAAAGGGGAGGGGGCAGTGATGGACCCCCGGGTGGGGGGATGCCCCCTGGTGCTCGCCATGCTGGCTGCCCGGGACGGGGGTGGGGGGCTGGGGGTGGGGGCAGAGGTGGGTTTCAGAAGCTGAGAAGTCACATGGTGCTGGCTGCTGGCCCTGCACCTGACTGCAGCCGGCCACCACCCCCAGGCCTCCTGCTTCTTCTCTGGCTCCTTACGGAGGGAAGAGAAATGGAGAAGGGATGAGGAGACAGAGACAGAGAGGCCTGGCGATGGCGCACCTGGTTGAGCACACACCCTACAGTGCGCAAGGGCCCGGGTTCAAGCCCCCTATCCCCACCTGCAGGGGCAAAGCTTCACAAGTGGTGAAGCAGGGCTGCGGTTGTCTCTGTGTCGCTCTTCCTCTCTATCTCCCCCTCCTCTCTCAATTTCTTTCTGTTTCTATCCAGTAAATAAAGATAATTTAAAAGTTGTTGAGAGAGAGAGAGAGAGAGAGAGAGAGACTTGCAGCACTGCGTATGTCTCTTTCCCCTGGCAGGTGGAAATCTGAGGCTTGAACCCCAGTCCTTGTTCATGGGAGCTTATGCTCCTTATGGGGTGCCCAGTCAGCACGCCCCTTCCGTGACGCTCTCTGTGGGATTTGAGAGCTTGGGTCTCGCCACGCGGAAACTTGGCTTCTGCCTAGCGGCTGTGCAGCCTTGCACAAATGGCTTAACCTCTCTGGACTCGGTGGGGGGAGTTCATTCAAGAATAGTGATTGAAGAGTGGGCCATACGCTGGGGGAGGTAGTTCCCGTGAAGATCAGCCAGAGCAGGGAGCTCTCTCTCCTGCTCCCCAAAGGACCAGGGGTGGAAAGGGAGGGGAGGAAGCTTCAGGGTCTGGACTCCATGCAGACAAGCCCCCCGGGGAAGGAGGCACCCACACATGGCTGTGCCCACAGCTGCCCGAATCCTGCTCTCACTCCTGAGGCGCTCTGTGGACCCACTCAGTGTGGGGACCCCCTGGCTGCTGGCCTCCAGCTGGTCCCAGCTGGGCTGAAGGCGGCTCCCAGGCCCCTGTTCTCTGAGAACACATGTCACCGGTGGGGGCTTCCTGGCAGCCCCCTCACTGACCCGGACTCCCGGGAATAAATGCCACCAGGGTCTTGGGAAATTCTCACGGAACACAGTGCCAGCTTCCGCCTCGAGCCGGGACTTCCCCCGCAATCATTCACTTTTTAATCATCCAAATTGCACACCTCCGCGTGTGACAGCTTAAAGCACTCTGCCTGGGTTCATTCATCTGGCTTTCCCAGCAATCTAAGCCTGGGTACTTAGGATCTGCTTTCTGATTTGTTTAAAGATTTATTTATTTACTTATTAGAGAGAGAGGAGAAGGAGGGAGAGGGAGAGAGAGAAGCAGAGTATGATCCCTGGCACTTGTGATGACAGGGATTGAACTCAGGACCTTGTGCTGGAGAGCCCAGTGCTTTTATTCATGGCACCACCTGCTAGGCCACTAGTACCTGGTTTTGACTTAAATATTTTATTCACTTATTTCTTATTATATTTATTTATTTATTTATTGGATAGAAACAGCCAGAAATTGAGAGGAAGGGGGAGACAGAGAGAGAGAAAATCAGAGAGACACCCACAGCCCTGCTTCACCACTCATGAAGCTTTCCTCCTGTAGGTGGGGGCCAGGGGCTTGAACCCAGGTCCTTGTGCATTGTGACATATGTACTCAACCAGGTTTGCCATCACCTGGCCCCCTTTATTCACTTATTTTAATGAGAGAGATACTTATGAAAGAGAGACACCCCTTGTAGCCTCAGGCATGAAAGTGGTTTTGCAGAACCATTATGCTGTCTCTCTGGGTCCTTAGTATCTGGTTTTTTTCCTTGTGTCTTACACCAAAGTAAAGGGCTCTGGTGTGTGTGGGGGGGGCGGTTCAACAAGATGGTGGAGGAAGACCTACATGGGGCGTCATGTGAAAACTGAGAAATGTTACACATGGACCAACTACTGTATTTTACTGTTGACTGTAAACCATTGATTAATTAACCATCTTGTAGGGGCGTCTGAAAAGCTTCCCAGCCAGCAGAGCCACACATGTTCAGTTCCCAGGAGAAGTGTCCATGGTGGACACCTGGAGCACCTCCGCGAGACGCTTCTGACCAGGAGAAGCAGCAGCAGCCAGAGAGCGGCCTGCTCCAAGTCCCTGCTTCACACCTTCCCTTCTCTGGGGCACCTCCTCAGGGTGATGTCATTTGTGTGCTAATAGTCCCAAACTCCTGCTGGGGTCACAACACTGGGGACACACACCCTAACCCTGTCGCCTCTGAGGGCCCATCTCAGCAGGGTGTGGAGGGGGCTGAGACCCGGGGCTCCCACAGCCTCCCACTCAGTCCCCCAAAGGCCAGGCACTGTCTCCGCAGGCTGCAGAAACCTGCCGGGGAGTGGGGCCAAGTCCGGGGGTGTGGGTGTCAGCTCCCCCTCACAACATGACCTCCGCCACTCACAGACGTGTCATGAGCCCCCTGCCCGCCATGGGGACTTGGCACAGTTCTCAGAGAAGATGAATTGGACTGGCAGAGGCCACAGCAAGCTCAGGGCTGCAGCTACGGGGACCCACAGGACTCTTAGAATCCAAGGCCTGCACTCCACCACCTGAGCTGTCCCCTGACGCTGGACGGCAGCCATCAGCTCTCTCTCCTGGAGCTGGGGAGACAGCTCAGAGGGTAGGTCACCTGTCAAGTCCCAGCTGTGCCTCTAGACTCAAGTGGAAGCACTGCCTCCCCACCCCAGCTCTGGCATATGATGGTGGGGGGGGGGGGGTTGAACCTGGGGCTTTTCAGAACCTCAGCGTGAGAGTCTTCTGCATAACCATTATGCTCCTTTTTTAAAAAAGAAGATTTTAGTTCTTTATTAATGTGACACATAGGAGGAGAAAGAACCAGGCATTACCCTGGCACATGTGCTGCCAGGGACTGAACTCAGGACCTCATGCTTGAGAGTCCGATGCTTTATCCACTGCGCCACCTCCCGGACCACAACCATTATGCTCTTTTACCTTCTGCTCTGCAAGCATCTCTCTCTCTCTCGTTTTCTCTCTCTGCCCTTCTCTGTGTCTTCAATTCCCTCTCAATTTCTCTCTGTCTCTATTCAATAAAGATATATCACCCCCCCCCAAATATATTTCAGCAGGGAGCCGTGGAACTACTCATGCAGGCTGGAGGTTACAATCAGTTAGTCAGTAAGTGCGTCTCTTTCCTCCCCAAATGATTGATTGGCTCAGCCTTTTCTGAGAGAGAGAGAGAGAATCAGAGCATTGAACCGACACACGCTGCCCCGGGGATCCAACTTGGGACGTACAAGTCCGGGGCTCCACCACTGCACACCCCAGAGGAGTTCACCTGCCTTTTGGGGAACCCGCTTCTGCATCTGCAGCCCCCTTCTCTGAAACAACACCTCCTGCCCCAGCTCTCCTTGTGAAACTCCACTGTCCTGGCAGAAGGATCCACCGTGTCCCCATCCCCGTCACAGCTGTCCCAGGCTCTGGGGGTCGGAGTGGGGACAGGTGATCTCAGCCCCCTTCCCCAGGACTGGGGGGGGGGGTGTCCTTCTCTCTCTCCCTCAACCTCTCACACCCGGGTTTGCCCCCCTTTGGCTGTGGTCTGTGTGTCTCCAACCTCCCCTACCCCATCCCCCCCCCCCGCCATCTCCTCCTCCCCATGGGCCCGAAGGACACTTGTCACTGATTCAGGGCCACCTGCCATGATCTCATCGTCAGGCATCACATGGGCAAAGACACTTGTTCCAACAAAGGTCGATGTTTCTGGCACAAAGTGGGTCTGTCCTGGGGAGGGGGGTGTGGTCACCTCACTGTGGCCCATTGAGGACAGTCAGCCTGAGGACACGGTGACACACGGAGGGGGGCAGAAAGGACATCGCTGCCCACTACCCAGTAACATCCCCTCCCTTGGAGACCTTTACTTCCTTATTTATTTTATTTGGGGCCCAGGTTGGACCTGTGAACCCTCTCTCCACCCTGGCCTCAGGGGTATAAGTCAGCACTGACAGGCTGCCTTAGACCCTTGACTCTCCTTGGGGACACGGGCCTGGACTCAGGGTGCCCTGTGGGGTCCAGCACGTCTGAACTCCATTTCCTGTAATTAATTCTGCCCCTTGCACCTTCTCTGGGCCTCCCACCTGCCCGCCCCTGCTGGTGTCACCTGCTGCAGATTTAACTGATCAGCTATTAAGTGCTCCTTCCTGGAGACTGCTTGTGTCTCAAGAGACTGAAGCCTTCTGCTCCATGACGCCACCTTTCCCCAACACTGTGTATAGTGCCCACACCACCTCCTCCCGTCCTGTCCATGCCAGTCCACACTGACCTCACCCGTCAGCTCTCCTGGGACAAGGAGTCACAGGTGTTTCTCAGAATCAAAAGTCACTAAATTGTCCCCCATAGGTGTCACCGGCTTATTAGCCCCGGGGACCGTCAAGGCTTCCCAGAACAGCTTCCTGTGATGTGTCAGCTCAGCCCCCACCAGACCTCCCCACACCTCCACCCCACTGTCAGTTTTTATTTATTTATTGGCTAG
This sequence comes from Erinaceus europaeus, assembly GCF_950295315.1. NCBI lineage: Eukaryota > Metazoa > Chordata > Mammalia > Eulipotyphla > Erinaceidae > Erinaceus > Erinaceus europaeus. The sequence goes on from NC_080183.1 coordinate 15,668,706, forward strand.
AAACAGAGAGAAGTTGAGAGGAGAGTAGGAGATAGAGACAGAGAGACCCCTGCAGCCCTGCTTCACCACTTGTGAAGCTTTCCCCCTGTAGGTGGGGGTCGGGGGCTTGAACCCGGGCCCTTGCGCACTGTAACATGTGCGCTCAACCAGGTGCACCGCCACCCGGCCCCCACCATCAGTTTTTCATCAGGAATTTGGGGCCCTGCTCACAGAGGGACTTACAGCTTCCCTTGGGGAAGTTGCTGGAATGGGGTTTCCTTCCTATTTTTTTTTTTTCTTAGAATATTTGATTGACTCATTGATTGGTTAGAGATGGAAACAGAGAGGGAGGGGGAGATGAAGAAGAGAAAGAGAGAGAGAGAGGGAGGGAGAGACCTGTAGCCTTGCGTCACCCCACCGCCACCCCCACAGTGGAGGCTGAGGCTTGAACCCTGGTCCTTGTGTGTGCGAACATGTGCTCTCAGTAGGGCGAACGGCCGCCCAGCCTCTTGCTTCCCACTGATCAGCTGTGGGCGGGATCCCGGCACCCGGCACCCGGCACCCGGCAGGGCGCTCAGCCAGGTGTGCCAGCACCGTGCCACCGCACACAGGGCACCGCACATTGGGCATTCCACACAGTGGAAGCTCTACTCTCGCGCTCTTTCCTTCTCCCCGCCCCCCTGTCCGACCCATTTCCGTTTTCGACCTGCCACTTCCGGCTCAGAAGATATAAAGGCAGATGCGTAAAGGCAGCCTTCTCTTGTGTTCCAGCTCAGCCGCCGGAGTTCTGGTTTCTCTCCCGCGTCGCTGAGTCAGCTGCAGCCCGGCCGGCTCCCCGAGTTCTCCCCGACCCAGAGAGTCAGCTGCAGCCCGGCCGGCTCCCCGAGTTCTCCCCGACCCAGAGAGTCAGCTGCAGCCCGGCCGGCTCCCCGAGTTCTCCCCGACCCAGAGAGCCAGCTGCAGCCCGGGCCGGCTCCCCGAGTTCTCCCCGACCCAGAGAGCCAGCAGCAGCCCGGGCCGGCTCCCCGAGTTCTCCCCGACCCAGAGAGCCAGCAGCAGCCCGGCCGGCTCCCCGAGTTCTCCCCGACCCAGAGAGCCAGCAGCAGCCCGGCCGGCTCCCCGAGTTCTCCCCGACCCAGAGAGCCAGCAGCAGCCCGGCCGGCTCCCCGAGTTCTCCCCGACCCAGAGAGCCAGCTGCAGCCCGGGCCGGCTCCCCGAGTTCTCCCCGACCCAGAGAGCCAGCTGCAGCCCGGCCGGCTCCCCGAGTTCTCCCCGACCCAGAGAGCCAGCAGCAGCCCGGGCCGGCTCCCCGAGTTCTCCCCGACCCAGAGAGCCAGCAGCAGCCCGGGCCGGCTCCCCGAGTTCTCCCCGACCCAGAGAGCCAGCTGCAGCCCGGCCGGCTCCCCGAGTTCTCCCCGACCCAGAGAGCCAGCAGCAGCCCGGGACGGCTCCCCGAGTTCTCCCCGACCCAGAGAGCTGGTGCCCGGGAAGAAACACCCCCAGGTGAGCCCGATATCTGGCGCCCGAACAGGGAGGAACAAGTAAGAGGGCAGCAAGAGCCAGTGTGATGTCACGGGAAGGCCTGGTGGCTGAAGGGACATTTCTTGCCTCGGGGCGTGTCCTGCCTCTGGGGGCCTGAAAGGGTCCCCAGCTCCTCAGGGCCATTAGCTAATTCTGATCAGCCCTCCCTGCTGCCCCCTGCGCCAGGCCCCTGATTTATGCGTCTCCTCCGCATTTAATTTTTCTAAGTGACCCTCTACCTGGTTTTTTATTATGACTTGCTAATCACACCCTTTTCTGAACTTTTGTTTTCTGATTAAAGGCGGCTCTGAGTGGGTGGTTCATTTCCTGGCTACTTAAGGGCCCTGATCAATTCCCCTCGCCTCTGGGCTGCCCAGGGAGGGGGCCTCTCCCCATAATGTGTCACTGTCTCTGTCCCCACAGTTCTGAGGCTGACGGGGTCAAGGCCGCGCAGCTGGGGTGACGGACTGGAGCTGGGTCTGCAGTCCCAGGGTGTGGCTGGCAGTGTGTCCCTGTGTATTCAGTGTCAGAATGTGGCTACTGCTTCTCACTCCTGCTTAGAAACTCCGGGGCAGCCCGGGGAGACAGCATAATGGTTATGCAAACACCTTAAAAGCCTAAGGCTCTGAGGTCTCAGGTTCAATCCCTGGCACCACCATAAGCCAGAACTGAGCAGCGTTCTGGTCTCTTTCTCTCAGTATCTTTCCCTCTGTGTCTACTCTTTCTCATTACAATCTTCTTCTTCTTCTAGCGTTTGCCCTCATTACAATAAAATAAATTAAAAAATAAAGAAAGGAAACTCAGGCCTGGACACCCCACCTTTATAAACCTCTGTGGAGGTGCTGAGGGACCCCTGTGTTGGGGGCCAGCAAGTTGGGGGGAACAGCTGAGCCCTGCTTTTTTTGGGGGTAAGTTGTGGTTCGAGGCAAAGCCAGGGCGGGGAGCAGGCCACGGGCTTGGCAGAGGCTCCGAGGTGAGCTTGCCCAGCTGGGGGGCTCCCGTCTGACCATCTGCTTGGTGCTCCTGGCGGTGACAGGCGCCGAGGTGACAGGCTGCGACACAGACAAAACGCACATCGGGCCTGCAGGGGACAGCAGGAGCTGGGGCCACCCGCTCTCCACAGTGCTCCCAGAACAAGGACAAGGGTCCCAGAGGGAGGCAGAGACACCACAGCACTGAAGCTTCTAGTGCAGCGGAGAACAGGCTTGAACCCGAGTCACACACGGCAAAGCAGCGCAAGGTCCAGGTGAGCCATTCGACCTCCTGTGCTGCTATATAACTGGGATAGACAGAAAGAGGGAGGGAGGGAGGGAGAGACCCCACAACAGACCCTGATGACAGAACCTTCCTGGTGGTGCTGGGACTTGAACCTGGGCTGTGATGACAAAGCAGGCACACAGTGAGCTAGCTTTCCAGCCCCAGAGTTAAGGTTTTTATTATTATTATTTATTTAAGAACGGAGACATTAACAAAACCATAGGATAGGAGGGGTATAACTCCACATAATTCCCACCACCTGATCTCCATATCCCATCCCCTCCCCTGATGGCTTTCCCAGTCTGTCCCTCTGGGAGTATGGACCAAGGGTCATTGTGGGTTGTAGAAGGTCTGGCTTCTGTAATTGCTTCCCTGCTGAACATGGGCATTGACTGGTTGGTCCATACTCCCAGCCTCTCTATTCCCCTAGTGGGGTGGGTCTCTGGGGAAGCGGAGCTCCAGGACACATTGGTGGGGTCTTCAGTCCAGGGAAGCCTGGCCGGCATCCTGATGACATCTGGAACCTGGTGGCTGAAAAGAGAGTTAACATACGAAGTCAAACAAATTGTTGAGCAATCATGGGCCCAAAGGTTGGAATAGTGGAGATGAAGTGTTGGGGGGGTACTCACTGCAAACTCTAGTGTACTTCTGCTTTCAGGTATATATTTTGCAGTAGTTTATGGGTACATGTGAACATATGCTCTCTCTCACAGAAACTGGTGTATACCTAGGTTTGGGGACTTTGTTAGGAAGTGAATCACCTGGGATGGAATTAGAGAATACTATGAAAGGAAAGGTCTCACCTGAGTAATGAAGCTGAAGGGTTGTCATCCACATGTGAAGTCTCTGGACACAGTCTGAGCTGAAGCATGTTGAGGTGGCGCTCGTTGTGTTGATTAGATTGTGATCGGCAGATGCAATATTATTTGATATGGATTGGGAGAAGCATGCAGGAAAGTGCGCCCCACCCTGAGGTTCCAGGACTGGGGGAAATATAGGCTCTATAGTGGAAATATGAGGTTCCTGCTGTCTTAGGGTTCAAGAGGACAATGGATAGTTATTGCTATCATCACATTATTTGGTAATTGGGTTAACTTTGAAAATTTCCTTTGTTAGGGTTTGCTCTATAATACCCAGCATCTTGTATATAGCTGTGCCACCGGTTGCTTCTGATCTACCTGGTCTAGGCTTTTGAGAGAGTCAACATATCAAAGACTCAGTCTATGTATTAAAAAGACAGTCTGTGTTTTAAAAAGTTCAGGGCATACAATCATTTCCCCCCTCTCATATTAATTAAATAGTGATTTATATGACTACACTTTAATAGGAGTGTACATAAACACCATTACCACCATCAAAAGACTGTCCCATCCCACCCACCCCCCACTCCCCCCCCACCGGCCTGGGAAGCTGCATGTCCACCCTCCCCGTCACCACAGAGTTTTTACTTTGGTGCCCTACCAAAGTTGAGTTTTTCAAAGGTGACCTCATTTACAGTTGATGTCAAGTAAGAAGGTACAGGGCTGGGGCAAGGGCACAGATTTCCCTGCCTGAGGCTCTGAGGGCCCAGGGCCAATCCCCAGTACCACCATCAGCCAGAGCTGAGCGGGGTCTGGTGAGGAGGAGGAAGAGGAGGAGGAGGGAGGGGGAGAGAGGAAGAGAGAGTAGACGTGATACAAAAGTGCAGCAAGAACTGACAGAAAGCGATGATTGAAGTTTGAGAAACAGAACTTTGTTTTTTTTAAAGACTTATTTTAGTTTTTTATTATCTTTATTGGATAGAGAGAAATCGAGAGGGAAAGGGAAGATAGAGAGAGACAGAGAGACACCTGCAACCCTGCTTCACCACTCACAAAGCTTTCTCCCTGCAGGTGGGGACTGGGGGCTTGAACCCTGGGTCCTTATGCATTGTAGCATGTGCGCTTAACCAGGTGGACTACCACCCAGCCCCCTGGATGTTTCTAAGTCAGGAGAAGAAGCTGGACTGGAAGCTGGAGCCCTCTTCCTCCTCTTCTTCCTCATCTTTCTTCTTTTAAACATTTACTGGGGGTCGGGCTGTAGCGCAGTGGGTTAAGCACATGTGGCACAAAGCGCAAGGACCGGCATAGGGATCCCGGTTTGAGCCCCCGGCTCCCCACCTGCAGGGGAGTCGCTTCACAGGCGGTGAAGCAGGTCTGCAGGTGTCTGTCTTTCTCTCCTCCTCTCTGTCTTCCCCTCCTCTCTCCATTTCTCTCTGTCCTATCTAACAATGACAACATCAATAACAACAATAACTACAACAATAAAACATCAAGGGCAACAAAAGGGAATAAATATTAATAAATTTTAAATATATAGATTTTAAATGTGTATATATATATTTACCATGGGCTCAGGTGGTGGCGCACCTGGTTAAGCCCTCACAACACAGAGTTCAAGCTCCCGGTCCCCACCTGCAGGGGGAAAGCTTCACAAATGGTGAAGCAGAGCTGCGGGTGTCTGTCTCTCTCCTTCTCTGTCTCTGTCCAGTGACAAATATTTTTTAAAACAAGATTTATTGAGAAGACAGAAACAGAGTCTCACTCCGGCACATCCACTGCCTGGGTCTGAGCTCAGGACCTCCAGCCTGAGAGTCCACCCCAGGCCTCACCCTCTGCAGACCGGCTGACGGCAGCCGGCTGGGATAGGGGCAGGCCCGGCTAGTTCAATATGCACAGGCCAGCGGGTGCCCCCTCCTCACCCCTTCCAGCTGCCTCTGTGCCCCCACAGCCCCTTCCCGAGGCACCTGTGCAGAGGGCCGGGGCTGGGGCCAGAGAAGACACGGAGAGAGAGAGACAAGGCGAGGGAGGAGGGAGCAAGCCGGGCAGGGCGTGGGGCGGGCCAGAGCACCGCTACGGGAGTAATTGGTAATCGGAGCCCATGCGGGAGAGATGATTTATGGGCACGGGCCAACAGGGGTGGAATAATTTTTGGAGCAGAACCGGGAGCACGGAGCGCTGGAACTCAGCTACTTATCCCCTCACCCCTGTGATGAATTAGCCGGCGCTTAAAGTCTCCACGGCTCCATTTGTCACCCTGACGACTCCACTTGATATCTCTCTCTCTCTCTCTCTCCCTCTCCCTCTCTCTCTTTCTCCTCCCTCTCTGACCACCGTCTCCTGACCAGGCACAGAGGTGTGTGCCCCAGTCACCCCCGCCCCCAAACCTCAACATTAACTGAGCAGAAAAGTCAGCGTCCTGCTTGAAGTGTAGAGATTGGGGGGAGCAGAGTTGACCAGGACTTGGGGTTCGGTGCTGCCTGCTCCCTCCTGCCTGCAGGGCACCCTCCTTTGGGAGGGGGGCTGGGGAGGCCTCTGGGGATCCTGGCCAGCCCCGTATGGGAAGGAGACAAGATAAAGAGTTCTGCACCTGGTCCCTCCCTCACTGACCCTCAGGGGCGGGGAGATATCGTACTTGGTTGTGTACCAGACTTTTGTGCCCGAGACCCCCAGGTGTCAGGTTCAGTGCCCAGCCTCGCCACAGAGCTGAGCTGGCTTCTGCTTTTTCTTCAAGTTCATGCGTATCACATCTCTGGAGTCCACAGGTGAGTGCAACCCTCGGTAGTTACCCTTCCTCTCTGCTTATTTCGCTGAACACAGTCACTTCCAGCTCCATCCATTTTGTCCTAAAGGACATAATGTCATCTTTTTTGATTGCAGAGCAATATTCTACGGAGTATTAGAATCCGATCACTTCTTTACCCAGTCATCTGTCGATGGGCATTTAGGCTGCTTCCACTCTTTGCCGGCACTCTCTTTATAGTTAGTTTCTTCCATGAACTTTGTGCTGGTCCCAGTGTCTCACACAGGCAGCTGGGAAAGGTATACCCATGTGGGCACTGAGCTGGAGAACACATGCACGCACACATGCGCACACACATACACACACACACACATACACTCACGCACACACACATACACACATGCACACACACGCACACACATATACTCACATGCACACACACACGCACACACATACACACACACATGCACACACACGCACACACATATACTCACATGCACACACACGCACACACACATACACACGTTTCTGCTGTTGAGATGACTCAGGTCTGAGCCCTGGCGCTATATGGGAGTATCAGAGCACCAAGGGAAGTTCCTTCCATCTTTGCATCATCACCTTAGTGCAAGCCAGCAAACTGCCTGTTTTAATTTTTAAAAAATATTTATTTATTCCTTTTTGTTGCCCTTGTTGTTGTATTGTTGTTGTTATTGATGTTGTCATTGTTGGATAGGACAGAGAGAAATGGAGAGAGGAGGGAAAGACAGGGAGAGCAAAAGACAGACACCTGCAGATCTGCTTCGCTGCTTGTGAGGCGACTCCCCTGCAGGTGGGGACCTGGAGCTCGAACCGGGATCCTTATGCTGGTCCTTGCGCTTTGTGCCATGAGCGCTTAACCCACTGCGCTACCGCCCGACTCCCAAATAAAATTAAAAAAAAATTTAAAAAAAAAGGACATTCAGAAGTAGTAACAAGTAAGAGAAGGCAGCACTATAGAAAAAACTGGGCGAATATATGTAAATATAGATCATTATAGAAATAATAGTCACTACTATTATTATTAAATAATAGAACTACTGCTGTTCCTTTTTTCAGTTTTTTTTTCTTTTTACCAGAGCACTGCTCAACTCTGGATTATGGTGGTGCAGGGGGTTGATCTCGGGACTGAGGAGCCCAGGCATGAGAGCCGCTTTGCAGAACCATGATGCTGTCTCCCCTGCCCTACTACTGCAGTTTCCAGTGGGGGGAAGGGGACACAGAACTCTGGCGGTAGGAATGGTGTGGAACTACACCCCTGTTATCTTATAATTTTTCAGATCAATATTAAAATTGCAAATGATAATAAAAATAAAAGACTGATAGGCTGCTGGCTTGCAGGGTGGGGGCGTGTGGCACAGGCCCCGAGGACCTGCCAGTCCCTCCTTGGGCAGCACTGAGGGTGGAGCTGAATTGGGGGCTCAGGGGCACCAGCTGGTGCCAAAGTGGGGTGAGCTGGGCAGGCCGTGGTGGCTCAGCGCCTGAATCCCCCTCCCAGGAGCCTCCCACCCCTGTCCTGGGGAGAAGAATGCCATCCCTTTAGTTAATAATGAACTTGTCTTCACTTCATCTGTTCGGCGCCCAGGGAGTGACACAGCCAGGGAGGGGGCTGGGGAAAGGCGGGGACAACACCCCCAGCCCGCAGCCCCACCCAGCCAGCCCGGAATGAATAGTCTGAGAGGTCCTCTTGATGACTGCCTTGTCGGGGAGAGGTTTTACCTTCACTCAGAAACAGTGTAATATCTCAGCTATTACCTCTCATAATCTATCACTGTGTAATGGCCTTGCAGGGCTGCTGGGGGGGGCACCCCCAGAGATGGATGGCACCTACCTCCACCTTTTAATTTTTAATGTTCGCAGCCAGCTTTGCATTAAAGGCCAGGTGTCATCTAAAGACTTAATATCGGGGGGCTTCATGAATTCTAATCAAGGGAGGCACCCGCCCACCGGCCCCCTCCTGCACGTCTTCTGCGATATGTGCACTTAACCGGGTGTGCCACTGCCCGGCCCCCTTCGTGGGATCTTTTGTTTTTTCCCTCCTGGTCTCTGTCTCCATCAATGGGTCCTCTCCACCTGTCCCCACCTGGGAACCCCTTCCCATGCCCCCTCCCCAATATGACAGGCAGGGGCTGCGTAGTGAGAGAAGAGCCCTCACCCTGGGCACCTTCATACCTCCACTCTGTCATTTGTGGTCTAGTTACTCATCCTATGCAGTTTCATTCATATCATCCCTTTCTGTTCTTTTTTAATAAATATATTTTTATTCTAATGAGAGAGAGATACAGATAGAGAGAGAGAGAGAGAGAGCCCAAAGCCCCCTGCTCAGCTCTGGCTGATGGTTGTGCGGGGGATTAAACCTGGGACTTTGGAGCCTCAGGCAGGACTCCAGTCTCATCACAAGAAAAACCAAAAATAAAAATAAACCAACAGGACAACCTCAGACAGAAAAGATTCTGCACAGGAAAAGGAACCTTTTCCTTTCTTTTCCCCTCCTTCACCCCAAAGTACTTTTGAATGCCTGGGAGGCCTCCAGCTGGCCCCGAGGACAAAGTTCCAGAGCTGGTGTCTGTCTCTAGAGAGGTTCACGATCTCGGCGGCGGCAGATTGTCTGTCCTGCACGCAGTCCTGTGTGAGATTTCAGAGAATTTCATATTCTTGGTGAGGTCTTCTCTGACAACTTGTGAAAAATCTGTGTGCCTCTCCCTCTTTATCTCTCTCCCTCTCTCTTCTCTCTCTCTTCTTTCTCTCTCTCTCTCTCCCGCCCCCTCTACCTTCTTTCTGTCCTGTACCTGGCCTGAAAGAGCCCCCTGGCAGAAAGGCATCTTGGGAAGGCAGGTGGCATGGGGTGGAATTCTGTACTTACAAGCCTCAGGTCCAAGTTCATGTCCAGCAAAGTGAACTCTGGGACCACTGCACTGAAACTGGTGCGCTCTGCCACAGAGATGCTCGCCCCGTCTTGTGCTTTAAATGAATGAATCTCTTACACCTGATGCCTCTTTTAAAAATTATTTTATTTATTCTTTCCTTTCCCCCACTTCCAGGATTATCACTTGGGCTTGGTGCCAGCACTGAGAATCTACTGTTCCTGGTAGCCTTTTTTTTTTTTTGACAGGACAGAGAGAAATTGAGAGGGGAGAAGGAGATAGAGAAGAGAGAGAGAGAGACCTGCAGACCTGCTTCACTGCTCATAATGCATCTCCCCTGCAGGTGGGGAGTGGGGGCTCGAACCCAGGTCCTCACACATGATAATGATAATGTGCGCACCTCCGGGCCCCCACCACCTGTGGCTTCTTTCTTTCTTCCTTCTTTCCCTCCCTCTTTTTCTCTCTCCTTCCTTCCTTCATTTATCCCTCCATCTCTCTCTCTCTCTCTCCATATATATATATATATATATATATATATATATATATATATATATATATATATATATTAGTGAACTAAGTCAGAAGACAAAGATGATCCCACTCATCAACAGAAGTTGAGAAAGAAGAACAGAAAGGGAAACTCAAAGCAGGATCTGACTGAGTTTGGCGTAGGGCACCAAAGTAAAATCTCTGTGTGGAGGGTGAGGGTGGATGTTGGCTTCACTGGGCCATAGTGAAGATGGGACACAGTCTTTTGGTGATGTAAATGGTGTTTATGTACACTCCTATTAATGTGTAGTCATATAAATCACTTAAAAGTTTTTTAAAATTTATTTATTATTGCATAGAGAAAGAGAAATTGAGAGGAGTGGGGGGGTTAATGAGGGAGAGAGACAGAGAGACACCTGCAGCCCTGCTTCACCACTCATGAAGTTCCCCCTTCAGGTGGAGACCAGGGGCTTGAACCTTAGGCACTATAATGTGTGCACTTAACTGGGTGCACCACTGCCTAGCCACCATTCATTTATCTCTCTCTCTCTCTTTCTTTCTTTCTTTCTTTCTTTCTTTCTTTCTTTCTTTCTTTTTTTTTTCTTTCTTCCCTTTTTGTTGCCCTTGTTGTTTTATTGTTGTAGTTATTATTATTGATGTCATCATTGTTGGATAGGACAGAGAAATGGAGAGGAGGGGAAGACAGAGAGGGGGAGAGAAAGACAGACACCTGCAGACCTGCTTCACCACCTGTGAAGCGACTCCCCTGCAGGTGGGGAGCCGGGGGCTCGAACCGGGATCCTTCTGCTGGTCCTTGTGCTTTGCGCCATGTACACTTAAGCCTATTTTTTTTATTAGATGTAGACTGTCAGAAATCAAGAAGGTAAGTGGAAACACAGAGGGAGAGAGACAGAGACTCCCACAGCCCTGCTTCACCGCTCCTGAAGTTTCCCCCTACAGATGGGGACTGGGGGCTCAAACCCAGGGCCTTGCGCATTGTGACATGTGCACTCAACCAAGTGCACCACCACTCAGCCCCTCCCTCTAAATTTCTCTATACCTCTGTTTTGTTTTCTTCTTTTTAAAAAAAATATTTAGTCATTTATTTCCTTTTGTTGCCCTTGTTGTTTTATTGTTGTAGTTATTGTTGTTGTAGTTATTGATATCTTTGTTGTTGGATAGGACAGAGAGAAATGGAGAGAGGAGGGGAAGACAGAGGTGGGGAGAAAGACAGACACCTGCAGACCTGCTTCACTGCCTGTGAAGCGACTCCCCTGCAGGTGGGGACCCGGGGGCTCGAACCGGGATCCTTATTCTGGACCCTCCTCTCTCCATTTCTCTCTGTCTTATCCAACAATGACGACATCAACAACATCAACAACCATAATAACTACAACAACAAAAAAACAGCAAGGACAACAAAAAGGAAAAATAAATTTAAAAAATTAAAAAACAAAAGAAATGAACAGAGAGCGGTTCCTGGGATGGCTTGATGACATGCTGACCTGCCTGAGGCCCCAGCGCTAGCAGAAGCCAGAGCTGGCCAGTGCTCTGGTGAAGGGAAAAAAGATTAAAAAATAAAAGCAGCTTTGTTCTTGGGGGAAAACCAGTGAGATCAAAGCTGCTCCAGGGGGCTGGCAGATAGCTGACAGGTGGGTGCAGGCCTCGCCCTGGACAGGGCTGACAGTTGGGGACCCCCATGTTCCTCTGACCCTCCCCAGACCCACCCTGGACAGCATCCCAGGTACCAGCTGTGCCAGATGGTCCCGGCTCCCCCAACCAGAGCCCCTGGCTGTCGGGCCTGTGGTGACAGCCAGACTCTGACAGCCCGTGTGCAACAAATTAATCCATTCCTCTAGCCCCCAAGCCGGAAGTGGCTGTCACAGCCAGGGCCCGAGAGCTAATTGAGAGTTGTGATCCGTGGCAGCGTCTCCATTAGTGACGGCACCAGCAGGCAAATCCACACCAGAGCTGACGACAGAGGACACACACAGGTGCACACACACAGGTGCACACGCAGAGCTCATGCACAGGTGCACACACACAGGTGCACACACACAGGTGCACACGCAGAGCTCATGCACAGGTGCACACACACAGGTGCACACACACAGGTGCTCATGCACAGGTGCTCACACACAGGTGCACATGCAGAGCTCATGCACAGGTGCTCACGCACAGGTGCACACGCACAGGTGTACTCAGGTCCGCACACACACAGGTGGAAACAGACACACAGGTGCACACACACAGGTGGAAACAAATTCACAAACAGCTGCTCACACAGGTGCTCACACACAGGTACACAAACAGCTGCTCACACAGGTGCTTACACACAGGTACACAAATAGCTGCTCACACACATGTCACACACAGGTACACAAACAGCTGCTCACACACATGCTCACACACAGGTACACAAACAGCTGCTCACACACGTGCTCACACACAGGTACACAAACAGCCGCTCACACACGTGCTCACACACAGGTACACAAACAGCCGCTCACACACGTGCTCACACACAGGTACACAAACAGCCGCTCACACACGTGCTCACACACAGGTACACAAACAGCCGCTCACACACGTGCTCACACACAGGTACACAAACAGCCGCTCACACACGTGCTCACACACAGGTACACAAACAGCCGCTCACACACGTGCTCACACACAGGTACACAAACAGCCGCTCACACACAGGTGCTCACACACAGGTACACAAACAGCTGCTCACACAGCTGCTCACACAGGTGCTCTCACTGTGTGTATTTATCTAAACTAAAAGAGGTGGTCGGGGGGTGCAGTGGATGAGCCCCATATGCCACCTTTAGAATGGGAAGCTTCCCAAGTAGTTAAACAGTACTGTGGGTATATCTCTCTTCCCATCTTCCCTTCCCTTTCACTTTTTCTCTATCCCAAAACAAAATACATGTATATAAATATATATTATTTTTTATAATCTTTATTTATTGGATAGAGACAGAAATTGAGAGGGAAGGGGGAAAGAGACAGAGACACAGAGAGACACCCGCAGCCTTGCTTTGCCACTCACAAAGCTTTCCCCCTATAGTTGGGGGCTGGGGGCTTGAACCCAGGTCCTGGCACATTGTAACATGTTCTCAACCAGGTGTGCCACCACCCAGCCCCAAATGTGTATGTGTGTGTGTGTGTGTGTGTATGTAGATGTAGATGTAGATGTGTATGTCTATGTATACACATGACAGTGACGTACATGCTTGAAGTACTCAAAGCTGCGTTATCTTCCTCATAGGATTTTTCTTTTTATCCAGAGCCCAGCTCAGCTCTGGTTTATGGTGGTGCAGGGCACTCAACCTGGGACTTTGGAGTCTCAGGCATGAGTCTTTTTGCAGAACCATGATGCTGTCTAACCCCCCCCCCCCACACACACACTCCCTCTTGTAGGCTTAAAGAGTTTGAGAGAATACATAGCCATGTAAAGCTCACACTCCAGCTATGGTATCAGCTAAGCTGGTTACTTCACGACTATTCATGGAGCCCTACGTCCAGTGTCACTGAAGTCATCACCCGTCAAACTATCCCAGGGCACATGTGACCATGGACACCACCAGCCTCTACACACCAAGCCCCCGGGGCCGGCAAAAGGGTTCACTGGGATAGTGCACTGCTTTGCCATGTCTGTGACCTGGGTTTGAGCCCTAGCCCCCACTGCATTGAAGGGAGCTTTGATGCTGTTTTCTCTCTCTCTCTCTCTCTCTCTCTCTCTCTCCCTCTCTCCCTCTCTCCCTCTCTCCCTCTCTCATCTAAAAGTAGATAAACAAACCCCAGGTCACAGTGGCTGGCAGCCGGAGCCCAGAAGCTCAGAGCCTGGAGCTTGAGGTGAGCCACACCTGTGGAGACTTCTCCCCAGTGCTGGGTCCCAGGGGCCGAGGCAGCAAGGGAGAAGCAGCAAGGGGACAGTTTCCCTGGCAGGTGTCACCCAGCCCACTGTGACAGCTTGGTGCCCCCACTCCCGCCTCGAGCCTCCTCCTCCCTCTGGGCCCCCACCCCCCTATCGAGTACACCCCTACTTCCCGGTGGGCTGCAGCAGGTCAGGGCTGAGCTGTGTCCCCAGGTGGGCACAGAGCTCAGGATGAGCGTGTCACAGGCAGGGGGTGGGTGGGGGGCACACGGGAGCAGATGTGGCCGTCAGCTTCCCCTCACTGATGTGACACTGACTGTCCAGGCCACACACACGCCACGCCTCTGAGGCTCAGTGCACAGGGACCTCCCAGGGTTTGTTACTGCCGGGCGATGGCAAAGAGCCAGGGGTCGCAGACCACGTGACTGGACCTCGTTGTTCAGCAGGTGGTGACTGAACACTCACTCCATACTGGATGGCGTTCTGTATCTGGAGTCTGGAAACTGCAGAGAGGAGACAGAGGGTAAGGGAAGATAGCATAGTGGTTATACAAAGAGACTCTCATGTCTGAAGTCCCAGGTTCAATCCCCCACACCACTAAAAACCCAGAGCTGAGCAGTGCTCTGGTAAAAAGAGAGAAGGAAAGAAGGAAAGAAAAAGAAAGAAAGAAAGAAAGAAAGAAAGAGAGGAAGGAGGGAAGGCAGGGGGCTGGGCAGTGGCGCACCTGGTTAAGCACACAGTACTAAGTGTAAGGACCCGCACAAGGATTGGGTTTGAGCCCCCGGCTCCCCACCTGCAGGGAGGTCACTTCACAAGCGGTGAAGCAGGGCTGCAGGTGTCTCTTTTTCTCTCTCCCTCTCTATCTTCCCCTCCTCTCTCAAATTCTCTGTCCTAGCCAATAAAATGGGGCGGAGGGCGGAGCAGTGGATTCATAGTGCAGGCCCAGTAATAGCCTGGAGTCAAAGGAGAGAGAGAGAGAAAGAGAGAGAGAGAGAAAGAGAGAGAGAGAAAGGAAGGAAGGAAGAAAAGAGAGAGGGAAAAGTAAGTTTCAATCTAAATAAAAATATACAGGACATCATATATATATGGTTGGGTAATGTTCTAGGTTTGGGATTTATAGATTGGAGAGAAAGAGAGAAAGAGAGAGAGAGAGAGAGGAGAAAGGG
>NC_080183.1:15683643-15703643 GCF_950295315.1 Erinaceus europaeus
TTTCTTTTTAAAATATTTTTATTCATTTATGAGAAAGATAGGAGGAGAGAGAAAGAACCAGACATCACTCTGGCACATGTGCTGCCGGGGATCGAACTCGGGACCTCATGCTTGAGAGTCTAAAGCTTTATCACTGTGCCACCTCCCGGACCACTCAGTATATTTCTGTATTTCTTTCTTTCTTTCTTTCCCTCTTTCTTTCTTTCTCTCCCTCCTTCACCTCCAGGGTTGTCACTGGGGCTCCGTGCCTACACTACAAATCCACTGCTTCTGGTGGCCATCTTTTTTTTTTTCCATTGCTGCTGCTGTAATTGTTGCTGTTGTTGTTGGATAAGACAGAGAAATTGAGAGAGGAGGGGAAGACAGAGAAAGGGAGAGAAAGACAGACACCTGCAGACCTGCTTCACCTCTTGTGAAATGTCCCCCATGCAGGTGGGGGAGCCAGGGGCTCGAACCGGGATCCTTGCACACCGATCCTTTCGTTGGTCTAAGGTCATAGGTGATTTAATATTTCAAAGAAAAAGCCACTATTAGAATTGTATAAGCAATTTAATCCCACTGTTTAAATTCAATCAAGTTACCAGTTTGAAACCTTAGGTGCTTAGATTGAAGGAATATCTACTCAGAACTGGGGTCTATGCATTAAAAAGTTCAAGAGATTCAATCTATTGTTCCCCTCTTGTATTGATTAAATAGTGATTTATATAAGACATAATAAGGGTGTATATTAGCACCATTCCAGAAACCAAAGGTCTGTGTCCCTACCCCCACCCCTCTACAGTGGAGCTGAAAATCTACCCTTCCCCACCTCCCCTACAGTGGAGCTGAAAATCTACCCTTCCCCACCTCCCTACCCCTAGGGATTCTCACTCTGGTGCAATACTCCAAACTCAGTCCATTTCTGCTATGTGTTTCCCTTTCACTTCTTGTTTCTCAATTTCTGTTTATGAGTGGGGTCATCTCATACTTGTCTTTCTCTTTCTGACTTATCTCACTTAATATAACTCCTTCTAGCTCTACCCAGGATGGGTCGGAGGAGGTGGGTTCATTATTCTTAATAGCTGAGTCGTATTCCATTGTGTTTATAGACCACAACTTGCTCAGCCACTCATCTGATGTTGGACACCTGGGTTGCTTCCAGGTTTTGGCTATTACAAATTGTGCTGCTATGAACATAGGTGTACACAGACCTTTTTGGATGGGTGTGCTTGACTCCCTAGGGTATATCCTCAGGAGAGGAGTTACTGGGTCACGTGAGAGGTCTATTTCTAACCTTGTGAGGGTTCTCCAGACTGCTCTCCACAGGGTTTGGGCCAATTTAAATTCCCACCAGCAGTGCAAGAGGGATCCTTTGTCCCCACAACCTCTCCAGCATTGGTTGCTGCTGTCACTTCTGATGTATGACATTCTCACAGAGGTGAGGTGGTATCTCATGGTTGTCTTTATTTGCATTTCTCTGACAATCAGTGACTTGGAGCAATTTTTCATGTGTCTATTGGCCTTTTGGGTCTTTTCTGTAGTGAATATTCTATTCATAGCCTCTGTCTACTTTTGATTTGGGTCATTTGCTTTTTTGTTGTGAAGTTTGATGGGATCTTTATATATTTGGTTATTAGCCTCCTGTTTGATGTATTGCGTGCAAAGATCTTCTCCCACTCTACACGGGGTCTCTTTGTTTAGGTGATGGTTTCTTTTGCTGTCAGAAGCTTTTCAACTTGATGTTTTATTTTGGTTTTGGTCTTCCTTGCAGTTGGGTTTGTTTCATCAAAGATGCCCTTGAGGTTTAGATGGGAAAGTGTTCCACCAATGTTTTCCTCTAAGTATTTGATAGTTTCTAGTCTAACATCCAAGTCCTTGATCCATTTGGAGTTGACTTTAGTTTCTGGTGAGATAAAGTGGTTCAGTTTCATTCTGCTGCATGTTTCAACCCAGTTTTCCCAGCACCATTTATTGAAGAGACCCTCCTTCCTCCACTTAATAATTTGGGCCCCTTTGTCAAAAATTAGATGTCCAGAGGTATGACAGTCATCTGCTATATTCTTATCTTTAGGATCCTTATTATTAAACACTTTGTTCTGCTTTACAGCTTAGTGCTTTCAGCCACTAAGTTACAGATGCTACCGTGACACCAACCTGACTTCCCTGGGCAGATGACCTCACCAATATGTCCTGGGACCCCCCCCCCCACCCAGAGCCCTGCCCCATTAGGGACAGACAGACACAGGCTGGGGGTGTGGATCCACCTGCCAACACCCATGTCCAGTGGAGAAGCCAGAACTCCCACCTTCTGCTCCCCATAAAGATCTTTGGTCCAGACTCCCAGAGGGGTAAAGACTAGGGAAGCTGCGCAAGGACCGGCGTAAGGACAGGGGCAACAAAAGGGAAAATAAATAAAAACAAAAAAAGAATAGAAAAGTGTCCAGTGGAGGGGATGGGATATGGGGACTCTGGTGGTGGGAATTGTATGATTTGTACCCCTCTTATCCTACAGTCTTGTCAGTCATTATTAAGTCACTCATAAAATAAAAAAAATATTAATAAGTCTTTCCAAGGGGCCAGGTGGTGGCGCACGTGGTTGAATGCACAAGGACCCGGGTTCAAGCCCCTCCCACCTGCAGGGGAGAAGCTTCACAAATCTTGAAGCAGGGCTGCTGGTGTCTCTTTGTCTCTCTGTCTGTCTCCCACCTCCCTCTCAACTTCTCTCTGTCATTATCCACAATAAATAAGTAAGTAAATAGTGAATAAAATATTAATGAAAGAAATATACCTTTCCAGCAATGGAAGTCTGACCCTTGAACCACTGCGTTTCAAACTGTGGACACCCACTTGTCTGCAGAGATTCTTAAACAGAAGATGTGACTCACCTCCTGGTGAGCGCAGGGCTGGAGATGTGCTCCCCTACTAGTTTCTTCTCTGTTGTTTCATTTTTTGACATTTTTATTTTATTTTTAATATTTATTTGCATAAAGTCAGAGGTAAATTCAGAGGGAAGGGGGAGACAGAGAGGAAGAGAGACAGAGAGACACCTGTATTCCTGCCTCACCACTCATGAAGCTTTGCCCCTGCAGGTGGGGACCGGGGGCTTGAACCCGAGTCGAGTCCCTGAGCATGGTGCCACGTGTGCATTTAACCAGGTGTGTCACCATATCTCCCCACCCTCCATGCGTTTCTTTATGACTTGTTTTTTGAAGCATCAGGGCCTCACACATGCCTGTTTCAGAGAGAGAGAGAGAGAGAGAGAGAGAGAGAGAGAAGACACCACAGCCCCACTCTCCCAGCCGCAGAGCTCCTCTCAGCATTGCGGTGCCCCATGTGGTGGTGGGTTGAACCCAGAGCCTTCTGCATGGGCTACCCCCACCCCCAGCCTTCTGCATGGGCTACCCCCACCCCAATCTCCACATTCAGGGTTTTTGTTTCATAACTTGACTCAGAAGCTCTGGCTTCTGGTGGACGCAGGGATTGAACCCAGGACCTCGGTGCCTCATGCGTTTGAGTCACCCTGGCTAGCCACTACCCACCCAGCATCCACCCCAGGCCAGCAGACCTGGAGCCTCCATCCCACCTGCTCCCCTCACCCTCCACCACAGCGGCACCCAGTCCCCAGCCAGTCTGGGGTGAAGTGCGAACCTTTCTGTGGGTGAGGGGGTGTCATTCTGCTCCTGAGAATAATTTAGACAATTCGAAGCTGATTTCCCTCACTAACAAGACCGGACGGGCTCTCAGACTTAGGTGTGGTGCTGTCTAACTCAGACTCTTGGTACCTTTGCTGTCTTTGGTCTCAGCCCTGCCTCCGTGTGCTCACAAAATGGCTGCCATGGCTCAACATCACACCCTCACACCACCAGTCCCCACTATCACATGAAAAGGGACAGGGAAAGACAGAATGGGACAAGAAAGGGGACAGGAGCAGACAAGGCTGGGCCAGGCAGTGTCCGAGGCCTGGGACAGGGCGTTACTCAGAGACCAGCTCTGTCCTCTCCTCCCTCCCTGACCCACCCCACGGGCGCAGGCTGCCCACAGACTGGGAGAGTGTGGGGATGGGAAGGAGGGGCAGGGGGCCCAGAATAAAGTGGGGACCCCGACACCAGCCAGAAGGTAAGGGGATTATGTGCAAAACCCAGCCCCCCTTCCCTCCATCTGGGGACACTACCTGATCACCCTTAAAATGGAGAGGAAATCTTTTTGCCAGAAATTCGTTTTTTATTACTTATTTATGAAAGAGACAGAAGAAAAAGGGGGTGAGAGAGGGAGGGAGAAAGAGAGAGACAGACAGACAGACTACAACACTGAAATTTCCTTCAATGCAGAGGGGGCCGGGCTTGAACCTGAGCCGTGCACATGACAAAGCCCCTAAATAAGCTATTGGCACTTTTTTTTTTAACAGATCTGATGAGCAAAATATCTATCAGACTTCATTCTCCCAGGATTTAGGGAAAACAAGCAAACACATGAACAAAACAAAACAAAAAAGCCACCCACTTCTGGAGGTGAAGGGCCAGCAGCAAGAGAGTAGGAGGCACGGAGCCTTGGGCTGACTGGGAAGTAGGTGGCACCCAGGATGCCCCAGAAATGTGGGGGCCACACGCGTGAGCCCCCTGGGGCTCCCAGGAAATAAGCCGTTCTGGACAAGAAGGAAGCAAGCAAGTCAGGGTCCGAGGAAAGGAGGATGAGGAGACAGATAGTTGGCTTCATGAACGGCAGGAGTGGGGAGCAACCTAAGAGGGGGCGTCATCTGTCGGGGAGGGAGGACAGACAGGGGCCACAAGGTCAGCCCTCCTGGCCCTCTGGGGACAGAGGGCTGCCAAGTCCACCTCCGTGGCTCCAGGCCCTACCCGGCTCACACCCCAGCCCTCTGGCCATAGCTAGACATGGGAGCTGTGCCCCCCGGGGCCCTCCGAGGCCTAGTCCAGTTTGTCCAGGCCCATGGCTGCCATGTCCCTGCCCCCCCCAGGCAGTGTGCTATTTGTCACTTCTAAGTGATGGTTTCTATTCCATCTGATACATATTATAAGAATATAAACAAATGCCTCTGGGCTTATCAGTGCTAGGATCGCCTTCTCTTATAGCGGCCATTTGTTAAGGGACGACAGATGGCCGCTCGCAGAATTCCAACGAGGGGACAGACAAGGGGACGCGGGCAGTGCCCCGGGGACAAGGCCGCATTTGCATTCCTCCAAGACAGATGGGGACAGCTGGCACGTGGGGTTCGGGGGACTCCTGTCAAAACTTTGGCTCTTTCCAAAATCCTTCTCTGGCCTCCGCCTCCGCCTCCCCCGCAGATGGCACGCGAGTCCCTGTCCCCTCCAGCAGCACCAGCAGGAGGAACCAATATGGCGGCCCGCACCAGAGGATGCTGGGGGGGGGGGGGCTGCCATCCAGGATCCCGGCAGCCCTGGCTGGCTGTGGATTTAACCAGAGGTCAGAGGTCAGAGAGGGTGAGAAGTGGTTCTGTGCAAACATGGCTTAAATTTTGGAGCCAAGGCCTGAGCGGGCTGGGACCCTGCGACGTGAGGCCCCTATTCCTGCCCTTAGAGAGGGTGGGGGTGGGACGGGGCAAGGAGGGAGACCCCACTCATGGGGCCTCAGAGACAACTTCCTACAAGGAGGCCTCATGAGTGAGAAGGCTGTAAAGCAGGAGACGGAGAACCCATCAGGAAGATGGAGGACTGGGTTACCTGAGGGGCGTCGGCCCGGCCCACATGGGGCCCGGGTTCCAGTACCAAGACCAAGTAGAGTGTTGGCACCAGGGACAACCAGATGCTCGGTGTCTATCGGTCTCTCCCTGTGTGTCTGTCTCTCTGTCTGAATGGAAAAGCAACCCCGGGAACAGTGAATCATGCACGCATGCATTCCTAGCTCAAAGAAGGCAGAGGAGGAGGAGAAAAAAGAGGAGGAATGGGGAGGAGATGAAGGAGGAGAAGAAGGAGTAGGAGACAGAAGAAGAAGAAGGGCAAAGTAGAAAGAAAAAGGGGAAAGACGGAAGAAGAAAAGGAGGAAGAGGAATAAGAGAAATCATTAAAATCAAGTGACTTCACAGTGAGAGCGACGCTTACTGAGGCGGGGAAGGGCAGACCACAGCCAGGTGTCTAACAACTCCCTGGTGCAGAATTGCTGTCGCAGATGCGAAGATGTGTAGTGTAGGCCAGTAGAAAACAAACAGAAAACCCAGTAAACAACGTGCAGAGGATGTGGAAAGGAAACTCACTTTACTAGAATCAAGAAACGGCTCATAGTATAAGAGGGAAAAAAAAGGAGGAGGCGCTACTTACTGGCAGTGAGATGTAAGTGAGCAACGTGGAGAGCTCCTGTTTCGTATGAACTCAAGAAGCACCATCTCAAGCGCTCAGTGCAGACACTGGTGCTGGGAGTGTAAATGGGTGCGACCACTTCAGAAAGCCCACCCAGCACCCTCCTCTCCCCCAGACGCAGACACCAAGGCCCCGGAAGTGCATATAACAAGGACATCCATAGAAGCAGTGACCAGCACAGCAGAAGCGGAAACTCATCCCAGAGCCCTCCGGTAGCCTTGATGATGAGGAAGTGTAGTCAGGTACTGGGGCATCACGACCCAGAATATGGGCAGGCAGTGCTCGCAAACTGACAAGCGTCGTGTGGAGTGGAGAAGGCTGGAATACGTCCCATTTACCTGACGCTCCCGGCCAGCATGGCCGTCACACTGTGCCGTCCGGGGCTGCCTGGGTGTGAACTAGACACACCTTTCACTAGTGGGTGTCGTGGCTGTGGGTGCATGCCCCTGCAAGTCGTGTCTAGATTTTTGTCTAAAAATACCCACTTGCCCTTTTAAACTTTATCATAATAATTATTATTATTTTACCAGAGCTCTGCTCAGCCCTGACTCAGGGTGGCTGACGCCGGGAACTGAACCTGGAGCTTCAGAGCCACAGACGTGAAAGATGTTTGCAGAACCACCATGTCGTCTCTCTGACCTTTGATTGTATTTCTTTTTTTTTTTTTCCTCCAGGGTTATCACTGGGGCTCAGTTCCTGCAGTACGAATCCACTGCCTCTGGAGGACACTTTTTCCCATTTCATTGCCTTTGTTGTGATTGTTATTGTTGTTGCTGCTATTGTTGTTGTTGTCGTCGTTGTTGGATAGGACAGAGAAAAATGGAGAGAGAAGGGGAAGACAGAGAGGGGGAGAGAAAGACAGACGCCTGCAGACCTGCTTCATGGCTTGTGAAGCGACCCCCCTGCAGGTGGGGAGCCGGGATCCTTACGCCGGTCTTTGTGCTTCACACCATGTGCGCTTAACCAGCTGTGCTACCGACCGGCCCCTCTATGTTTCTTTAATTGTTTTGTCGTCATGTTATTGCTGGGTGTTAGTGCTTGATGATCCATCGCTTCTGATAGTGTTATTCTTTGTGGACAGAGACAGAGGTAGAAAGAGTAAGAGTGGGGAGACGTGCTTGTCATCACTGCTGTTGTCTTTGCCGCTGGGATCATCACTGGGGCTTAGTGTCTTGCAGTCTGCCCGTCTGCTGCTCCCTGGGTCCTTTTGTGAAGACAGAAGTTGATGTGGAAGGGGAAGATAAAGAGGGAATAAAGACAGAGAAAGAGGGAAGATAAAGACAGAGAAAGGGGCCAGGTGGTGGTGCACCTGGTTAAGTGCTCACATTATGGTGCGCAAGGGCCTGGGTTCAGCCCCTGTTCTCCACCAGCAGGGGGAAAGCTTTACGAGTGGTGAAACAGGGCTGCAGGTGTCTCTCTGTCTCTCTCTCCCTCTCCCTCAATTTCTCTCTGTAAAAATTAATAACAGTAATAGTTTTAAAAAGAGAGAGAGAGAAAGATACATGCAGCCATGCTCCACCACTCATGAAGCCCCCCCCCCCACGCACGTTGGGAGCAGGGGCTTGAACCCAGGTCCTTAAGCATATGGGAACATGTGCTCAGCTGGGTGCCCATCCTCCTGCTCCCCAAAACACTTTAATTTTTTTTTAATTGATCTTCTTAATGAGAGAAAGAGTCAGAGGTGGAGATGGACAGAGAGGCCAGAGTCCTGCTCAGCTCTGGCTGATGGTGCCACGGGTGCACCATCAGCACAGGAGGTGCCGGGGGACTGAACCTGGAGCCTCAGAGCCTCAGACAGGAGAGTCTTTACACTTCACCACTGAGCCATATCCCCACAGCCATGCTTTTTCTAGATGAAGGGGAAACCTGGATCTTCCTCTAGTGTGGTAGGGCTGGGCTTGAGGCTGGGTGGCAGAGTGGGCATCTTCTCCAGTGAGCTGTCTTGCGGGCCCTCAGAAAGTCTCTTTCTTCCTACAGGGGACTGAACCTGGGACTTTGGAGCCCCAGGCATGAGAGTCTCTTTGTAGAACCATTATGCTGTCTACCCCCACCTGGGGTGCATCTCCTTGGTGATTTGTGTGTGTAGAAGGGGCCTGGAACCCTGACCCGGGAAGGACCCTGCTTGCTGCGCCCGGCAGCCTCCTCCCTCCATGAGCCTTCAGGCCCTGACCCACGGGACCTGAGGAGGGGCTGCAGTGTGGCCTCAGTTGTCCCCCCAGCACCCGGTCTCTGGGGAGAGTGAGTTGTGGGGGGCAGCTTGGGAGTTCTGGTGGCCTTCCCGCTGGCCCACAGCCTCTTGCCCCTCTGCCTGTGCCGGGGTCTCCCCAGCTGTAAAGCAGGGACTTGGTGGGGCTCTGACTATGGGGCATCAGGCCCCGGTAGCCGAGGGAGCTTGTGGTGACCCTTGCTTGATGCCACTCAGCGCCCCGGCTGAGACCCCAGACTCTGAAGACTGGTGGTCAGCGTGGAGGAGGCACCTTAGTCTGGGCTCCCGGAGACCCAGCCCTCAGGCTGCGGTCTCCAGGCTGTTACTGTGACTCCATCCTGTCTGGGGCATGGTCACACCCGGGAGCCTGGGGCGGCCTGTCCCCTGAGCCCCCTGCCTGGAGTGGAGAGGCTGAGAGCCATCTGGCCCGAGAAGCCAGGAATGGTCCCTGCTCACGCCACTGTGTTGGAGGTCTGGCTGCTGGTACACCTGCCTCCTGGCCTGTGACGCACGCTCTGGAGCTGTCCCCAGGCAAGAGGACCGGTCAGGTCAAAGGGACACAACCAGAAACTCAGCACTTTACTTGGGGGGGAGGTGGAGAGCACACTTCCCTAGTCCAGACTAACATTTTCAGACAGAGAGAGGGAGGGAGAAACAGGGACGGAGGGAGAGAGAGAGGACAAAAAGGAGAGAGGGAGCAGAGAGAGGAGAGGTTGTGAGAGAGGTCACAGCACCAAAGCTGCTTCCAGTGCAGGGCAGCCAGGCTCGAACCCGCATGCCCCACTCACTGCCCCGGTGAGCCATCCTGTTGGCCCCTCAAGGTTTGAGTCTGAGTGCAGTGAACAGAGGGCAGCAGAGTGGGGGGTCAGGACAGCTGTACTGGTGGCATTTCTGTCCACAAGCGATGGTCAGATGTAGCACATCGAAGTGCAGGGCACCAGTGTCGGGGACAATGTGAAAGTCTGAATAGATTCCACGCAATACTCAGACACGGTCATGCCGAAGAGATAGTCTTTCAAAAATTTTTAAAATTATCTTTACTTACTGGATAGTAATAGCCAGAAATCAAGAAGGGAGGAGGTGGTATAGAAGGAGAGAGACAGAGACACCTGCAGCCCTGCTTCACCTGCTTCACTCGCAAAGCTATTCCCCTGCAGGTGGGGACCGGGGGCTCGAACCTGGGTCCTTGTGCATTAAACATGTGAGCTCAACCAGGTGCGCCACCACTCAGCCCCTCAAATTGATCGTTTTTTCTTTGGTGGAGTAGCCTGGGCTTCATGATTCCAGACCATCTGATAGAGGATAGACAGACAGACAGACAGACTACAACACCAGGTAGTTTCCTAGTGCTGTGGCATCGCTCACATGGTGTCAGGGTCTCAACCTGGGCCACTGCACATGGAAAAGCATCTGCCCGGGGGCTGGGTGGTAGCACACTTGTTGAGCGCAGACATTACAGCGCGTAAGGACCCGGGTTCAAGCCCCTGGTTCCCACCTGCAGGGGGGAAGTTTCATGAGTGGTAAAGCAGGGCTGCGGGTGTCTCTGCCTCTCTCCTCTCCAGCTCCCCTTACTTCTCAGTTTCTCTCTGTCTCTAACCAATGAATAAATTAATTATTTTAAAAAGAAAGCTACCTGCCCTAGTCCATGAGAAGCCAGCATCCCTGGGAACTTTCCCTGGAGGTGTCGCCCACGGGGCTGAACACTTCTGGCCTGGAGCCTCCTGTGTCTGTGACTTCCATGAAGTTCTCCCCTAAAGGGTCAGGAGCAGCGACGAGGGTCAGTGGGGGAAGCCCCTCTCCTGCCCGAGGCTGAGCAGCGACCCCTGGCTCCCTCGTCTCCTCCTTTCTGTGCCCTTCCCTGTCCTCCCCTCTGAGTCACAATGCTCATGTCCCCTCTCTGCTGACGCTCGGAAAAGGGAGTATGTGGCAGTCTAGAGTGACAGCAGTTCGGAACCAGAGGAAGGCAGAGCAGAGAGAGAGAGAGACAGAGACAGAGAGAGAGAGAGGGAGGGAGAGAGAGGAAGAGAGAGAGAAGGGAGGGGAGGGGAGGGGAGAGGAGAGGAAAGGAGAAAAGGAAGAAAAGATAGAGGGAAAGGGAGAGGAGGAAGAGCAGGAGAGGAATGAGGGGGTCAGGAGAGTCCTCTTAAGTCGCACCAGAGGGAGACACAGGTGCAGCATGGGGCCCTCAGAGCAGGCCACTGGGCTGAGGTGAGAGTTAATTCAAACAAGCCCTCATCTCAGCATCCGGGGCTCCTCGTCCTCCAAGAAGGAGGAGGGTGCACCAGGCTCCTTATTACTTTTCGGGGTGCAGGCAGGGCCGGGGGATACAACTCCAGGGGGCGGCGGGCCCATTAATCTCGCCGGCTCTCCTGCTCCTCTCTGCCAACAATCAGATCCCCTGAACAACCTCAAGTGAAATTCGCAACTGTCAGATGAACATTAAAAATGCACCTCTTGTCCTTTCCCACCGAGAGTCCCATTAATACTGCAAGGCGACGGGCGTTATGAAAATCAGCGTGAGCGGGGCCGGGCGGATGAAATATGCCAGGGGCCGCCAGGGTGGGGACACTCATGCATATGGATGGGGTAGGGCGGTTCTCCCAGCACCTTGCCTCATCCACGGGCCCAAGGACGCTGGGCACAGGCCTGCACAGACACAACTGAGGCCTGGAGCCGAAGCCTCCCACCCCAGAAAGTGCCACCCATGCCCCCACTCCCCAAGCCCTGAATTACCTTGGAAGAAACTGTCCCAGATCTTACTTATCAGCCTCCTCTCCTTCCCTATCTGCTCGCAGTGAGGGGCGGGATTCCCTCTGCAGATACTCAGAGATCCCAGGCAGATAAGGTCTCCGCCTCCTTGCTTCTCTCTGCAGGGACCTTTCTGGTCCTCACGGGCGATTTGATGGATGAGACCTTGGAATCCGGAGGTGTGATGTGCAGGGCGGGGGTGGGGGGTGAGAAGAAGGTATTTCTTTGGTTTAAATTTTATCCTTTTTTAAAAATTTTATTTATTTTTTTTATTAGATAGAGGCAGAAATTGAGAGGGGAGGGGGAGGTAGAGAGAAGGAAAGAGACAGAGAGACACCTGCAGCCCTGCTTCACCACCCGTGAAGCTTTCCCTTCTGTAGGTGGGGACTAGGGGATTGAACCTGGGTCCTTGCCTACTGTAGTGTGTGTGTTTAACTAGGTGTGCCACCGCCGGGTCCCAAACTGTTTTTATTTATTTATTTTATTATTGGATAGAGACAGAGAGACTTGTGAAGGGAGGGGGAAAACAGAGGACGAGAGACGGACACTTGCAGCCCTGATTCACCACTTGTGAAACTTTGCCCCTGCAGGTGGGGACCAGGCGCTTGGACCAGGGTCCTTGCTCACTATAACGTGTGCTCGACCAGGTGCACCACCACCTGGCCCCTAAATTTTATTTATTATTAGATAGAAAAAGAAGGAAATTGGGAGAGGGGAGGAGGGGGTGACAAAGTGGGAGAGAGAAAGAGAGACCCCTGCAGACTTGCTCTACCACCTGTGACACTTCCTCCCTGGAGGGTGGGGGCCGGGGGCTTGAACTCGGGTCCTTGTGCATGCTAACAGGTGCATTCTACCAGGTACGCCATCGGCCAGCCTGCAAGAAGGAACTTCGGAGGGAGTGGTTTAGACAGAGTCAGATGGGATGCGGGTCATGAGAGCCCTTGGCAGGAGCACAGGCTCCCAGGAGCACAGAGGTGAGACAGACAGAGGGCTCTAACAGTGGAAGCCTTTGTACAGGATTTCAATGGCCCTCTTGCTGGGAGACAAGGTGACTTCTTCTTGCTCATTGTTGGAAGCCTGCCCCTGGCATGGTGCCCGCACTCAAGCAGGCCAGCGCAGGCGTGTGGAGACGGAGGCAAGCGAAGGGAAGGGAGACACGTCCTCTGCACGACACCCCTGCAGGAACATCTCTGTGCCCTGCCCGCCAGAGGCAGGAGGCCTTGTCTTTGGCAGGAGAGCCAGAACATTCCAAAAGACTCGGCGTTCGACTAGCTTGCCTGTCTCTTCTCCCGTGTCTGTCTTCGTGACCTTTGCTGTCATGTCCAGCTAGTATGCGAGGGCTGGGGACACAGCAACATCAGAATTCTGTGGCCCCCGATTAAACCCCAGACTCAGCCAGATAGATATCCCAGAGCTGATATATATCACGTGAAAACCAGATTTCCCAGGGCTGGCAGGTGACTCACCCACCCGGCAGAGAGCGCACACTGCCTTGTACTGGGACCCAGGTTTGAGTCCCAGGCCGCCACACGGAACAAGTCAGCCGTGGGACCTCTTGAGAGTCCCTTTTGCCAGAAACAACTGATGTAAGCTTCTTTTTCATTTTTTATCTTTTTTTTAAAAAAATTCCTATGTTTTTAAAACTTTACTTGTTTTATTTGATAGAACAGAGAGAAATCGAGAGGGAAGATAGAGAGACAGAGACAGAGAGACACCGCAGACCTGCTTCACTGCTCAGGAAGCTCTCCCCTGCAGGAGGGGACCGAGGGCTTGAACCTGGGTCCTTGAGCATTGTAACACATGCACTTAGCCAGGGGTGCCA
Source organism: Erinaceus europaeus (assembly GCF_950295315.1). Lineage (NCBI taxonomy): Eukaryota > Metazoa > Chordata > Mammalia > Eulipotyphla > Erinaceidae > Erinaceus > Erinaceus europaeus. Next base: position 15,696,728 of record NC_080183.1, read on the forward strand.
CCACTTAGCCCCAAGGTAACCTTTATTTATTTGTTTGTTTGTTTCTTTGATAGAGACAAAGAGAAATTGAGAGAGGGAAGGGGAGAGACACCTACAGCCCTGCTTCACCACTTGTGAAGCTTTTCCCCTGCAAGTGAGGGGCAGGGGGCTTGAACCCAGGTCTTTGTGCCCTATAGCATGTGTACTCAACCACCTGGACTCCTGACATGAGCTTCCTCCAGACTATTAGCACCATCAGCGCAGGAGCCTGACAGCACAAGCTAGAGGGAGGAGGAGAGAGGAATGCAGGGTTTCAGGAAGTCACACTCTCACTCTCAGAGGGACCTGTGCAGAACCTGAGAGATGACACAGAGACAGCTACAGCCCCGGGCCACCCGATTAGGGCTTGCGGCTGGCTGGAAGGGATGGACGGATGATGGATGGATGGATGGATGGATGGATGGATGGATGGATGGATGGATGGATGGACAAACGGACAGATGGATGGCTGATGCATGCGTGCATGGGGGGATGTGCGTAGCAGACTTTGCAGTGCCCCCTTTGAGCTGTGAGGAGTCAGCCTCAGAGTAAATAGCACCAAGTGCACCCAAAAAGGCAGGCCCCCGAATCCAGGGGCATCCTGGCAAGAGGTTGTCACCCTTGGCTCACTGGGTGACACCGTGACACTGCTGTCCAGGGGTGGCACAGGGTTCAACCCCACGGAAGGGACAACCAAGTGGAGAAGCATGCGGGCACATCGAAACTCGGCTTTAGGGGCCGGGTGGTAGCACGCCCGGTTGAGCACACACTTTACTGTGTACAAGGACCCAGGTTCAAGCCCCGGCTCCCCACCTGCAAGGGGGAAGCTTCACAAGTGAAGCTGATCTGCAGGTGTCTCCCTTTCTCCCTCTCTATATCCCCTTGTCTCTCAATTTCTATCTCTAGCCAGATAAATAAGCAAATAATAATAATAAAGAAAAACTGAATTTAACCTTCTGCATTCACACAGCTAAAAAGATTTTCTATTCTGTAGACTTGCATAAATAAGTAAATAAATAATACATTTATGATATTTCAGGGACTTCGCCAGCTTCCAGTTTGGATTTGTAATGCATGATTACAGAACTAGCTTAAGATCTGGCATTATGGGGCCAGGTGGTGGCATACCTGGTTGAGCGCACATATCACAGTGCACAAGGACCCGGGTTCGAGCCCCCAGTCCCCACCTGCAGGGGGAAAGCTTTGCAAGTGGTGAAGCAGGGCTGCAGGTGTCTCTCTGTCTCTCTCCCTCTCTGTCACCCCCTTCCCTCTTGATTTCTGACTGTCTCTATCCAGTAAATAAAGATTTAAAAAAACAATAAAATCCAAAAAAGATGTGGCATTCTAGGGACCAGGTGGTGGTGCACCCAGTTGAGCATATATCACCAGGCATGAGGACCCGGGTTCAAGTCCCCAGTCCCCACCTGCAGGGGGCACGCTTCATGAGTGGTGAAGTGGGTCTGCAGATGTCTCTCTTTTACCCCCTTTGTCTCCCTCTCCCCTCTCAATATCTCTGTCCTATCAAATAAAATAAAAGGAACATAAATAAATAAAAAGAAATCATCTCCCCATAAATAACCTTGATCCAGACTCCCAGCGGGGGAGATGTGATAGGATGAGGATAAGAGGCCTCTGCACTCCAGCTCCATCAGCACCGAGAGAGAAGGAAAAGGAGAGGGACAGATGGAGGGGCTATGGTGTCACGAGTGGCTTGGAGGAGAAGAGAGGATGAACCAGAAAAGAAGGGGGCAGTTATGTATAAAGGTGGGATTGCAGTGGGAGACTGGAGACTCAGGACTCTGGTCGCGGGAATGGTGTAGATTCCGACCCTTGTTGACATGTAATTCTGTAATATAAAAATAAATAAACAGGGGTGGCGGTAGGGCAGCGGGTCGAGTGCACATGGCACAAAGTGCAAGGACCAGAGTAAGGATCCCAGTTCGAGCCCCCAGCTCCCCAGCTGCAGGGGGGTCGCTTCACAAGTGGCAAAGCAGGTCTGCAGGTGTCTGTCTTTCTCTCCCCCTCTCTTGTCTTCCCCTCCTCTCTCCATTTCTCTCTTTCCTACCCAAAAACAACAGCTATAACAACTACAACAAGGGCAACAAAATGGGGAAAAAATGGCCTCCAGGAACAGTAGATTCGTAGTGCAGGCACCAAGCCCCAGCGATAACCCTGGAGGCATAAAATAAATTAATTGATTAATTAATAAGTAAAGAAATCATTAGGCTGAGGAGACTGTATAATGATTCTGCAAATGACTTTCTTTTTATTAAATATTTATTTTTTTCCCTTTTGTTCCCCTTTTTTGTTGTTGTTTTTGTAGTTGTTGATGATGTCATCGTTGTTGGACAGGACAGAGAGAAATGGAGAGAGGAGGGGAAAACAGAGGGGGAGAGAAAGACACTTGCAGACCTGCTTCACCGCCTGTGAAGTGACTCCCCTGCAGGTGGGGAGTCGGGGGCTCGAACCGGGATCCTTACACTGGTCCTTGCGCTTTGTACCACGTGCGCTTAACCCACTGCGCTACCCCCCCCCCCACTCCCTGCAAATGACTTTCAAGCCTGAGGCTCTCAGCTCTCAGGTTCAATCCCCAGGACCATCATCAGTTAGAGCTGAGCAGGGCTCTGGTAAAGAGAAAGAAAGGAAAGGGGGAGGAAGGAAGGAAGGAAAGAAGGAAGGAAGAAAAAGAAAGAAAAGAAAGAGAAAGGAAGGAGCGAGAGTGGAAGGAAGGGAGGAAATGTGGCCTCTGGGAGCAGCACTGGACCTCAGTGATAACCCTGGTGGTGATAATGACATTGCAAGGTGTTAGGGTATTTAAGGAAATCTCACGCTCACTTTATTAGCTGAAGGTTTTTTTGTGTTCTGAGAATTACTTGAGTAATTGGGACGATTTCCGGTCAAGGAATTGAAGCACTTAAGGGGGAAATGAAAGTGTGTCACAGGAGTCGGGCGGTAGCACAGCAGGTTAAGCGCAGGTGGCGCCCAGCGCAAGGACCAGTGTAAGGATCCCGGCTGAGCCTTTTGTGAAAGTGGTCCAGGCGAGTCTGCTGGCCCCAGGAGCCTGCACAATGGGTCGCACCGCCCCTGACAACTTCCTGTCATTGCTCACAGACTCTGCCTGGCCGGGTCCCTGAGAGACCATAACACCAGGCTGGTGTCTTTGTTCTCCCCCTCCCCCTCCCCAACTCTTAGCTCCATTCTGGAAGATTCTCTGGAGGGACCCCTGAGAAATGACAAAGGCATCTCCTCAGAGAATCTTCATCTGGAAGCAGACAGGCCTTTGTCCTGCTAATCCTGGCAGGTGTGTGGGACCGGGACAAGGAGGAACACAGGGACACGAGCCACGCAGTGGAGGCCCCGAGAGCGGGCATGGGCATGGGCACGGGGACACCAGGCCTGCAGGACCACTGTACACCTCTCGTGTCCTGCATGGCGGTGCCCGGCCCACCTGGCTCGCCCCGGGAGGGGAGGCGCTACAAGTCTCTGAAAACATCTTTGCTCCTGACCGGGGCTCACCCATCTGTGCAGCGGCTCTTGCCTTGTGTTGGCCCCGGGCTGGCCCCGGACTAGAAGGTTCCACCCAGATTTTTTTTTTTTAATCACTTGATACCTTATTTGTTACTTTTAGGTAGAGAGGAACTGTGAGGAGTGGTCTGGGAGGTGGTGCAGTGGATAAAGCATTGGACTCTCAAGCATGAGGTCCTGGGTTTGATCCCCAGCAGCACATGTACCAGAGTGACGTCTGGTTCTTTCTCTCTTTCCTCCTACCTTCCTAATAAATCTATAAATAATCTTTTTTTTAAAAAAAGAGGGCAAGAGTAAATAGCATGGTGTTTATGCAAAGAGACTCTCATGCCTGAGACTCCGAAGTCCCAGGTTTAATCCCCTACAACACTATAAGCCAGAGTTGATCAGTGCACTGGTTAAAAAAGAGAGAGGGAGGGAGGGAGAGAGAGAGAGAGGAGCTGAGAGGAAGGGGGAGACAGAGGGAAAGAGAGACAGAGAGACAGCTGCAGCCTTGCTTCACCACTTGTGAAGCTACCCCTACAGGTGGGGACCAGGGGCTTGATCCTGGGTCCTTGTGCGTGGTAACGTGTGCCCTCTACCAGGTGCACCATCATCTGCCCCCCCCCACACACACACACCAGTTACTGTTAAAGGTCATGCTCTGGGAGAAGTTTCTAGAACTTAGTCAGCTTTAAGATATAGGAGGGAGGCATGTAAGTATCAGGATCTAAGAGAGAGAGCGTGTAATCACTGTGCTTTTTTGAAATCTTTGCTTCAGCTCAGACACGGAGGATGGGAAGTGCTAGACCAGGCTCTGGGACGTCCCCTCTCACCACCTGCGCTGCTCACAGTTTAAGGCTGGGTCGCTCAGCTCTGTGACACACCATTGTCGCCCACCCTCCACCCTGCCTGTCACTGTCCCGAACGCAAGCCAGAGAGGGCCACCGGCTGATCCCAGTAACCTCTGGCACTGCCAAATCCTCACTGATGATGAGCACGGGTGGGTGGATGTGATTAATCAGAATAATGAGATGCACTATAGAACCAGGGGCTTAAGTGGCAGAGCAGGGCGGGGTGACGGGCACAGGCAAGGGGGGCGGGCCTGGGTGGGGGCACAGTGAGTGCAGGGGTGAGGAGGGCCTGCCAGAGCAGGGGGCCACGTCAGTGCAGCCCGGCCCATCCAGGCCTGCGACCAGGAGGGGAAGGTGGAGGTTGGCGGGGGCCCAGGGAGATGGCTCATAGGGCCGTGCAGTGTCTGTATCCCTGTCTCCTGACCACAGAAAGGGGAGCAGCAGCAAATGCTGGAGAAGTTGTGAGGACAAGGAACCCTCCTGCACTGCTGGTGGGAATGTCAATAGGTCCAACCTCTGTGGAGAACAGTCTGGAGAACTCTCAGAAGGCTAGAAATGGACCTACCCTATGATCCTGCAATTCCTCTCCTGGGGATATATCCTAAGGAACCCAACACACCCATCCAAAAAGATCTGTGTACACATATGTTCTTAGCAGCACAATTGGTAATAGCCAAAACCTGGAAGCAACCCAGGTGTCCAACAACAGATGAGTGGCTGAGCAAGTTGTGGTCTATACACACAATGGAATACTACTCAGCTATTAAAAATGGTGACTTCACCATTTTCAGCCGATCTTGGATGGACCTTGAAAAATTCATATTAAGTGAAATAAGTCAGAAACAGAAGGATGAATATGGGATGATCTCACTCTCAGGCAGAAGTTGAAAAACAAGATCAGAAGAGAAAACACAAGTTGAACCTAAACTGGAATTGGTGTATTGCACCAAAGTCAAGGACTCTGGGGTGGGTGGGGGGAGAGTCCAGGTCCTGGAAAAGGATGACAGAGGACCTAGTGGGGGTTGGGTTATGTGGCAAACTGAGAAATGTTCTGCATGTACAAACTATTGTGTTCACTGTCAACTGTAAACATTAACCCCCCAATAAAGAAATGTTAAAAAGACAAGAGATAAGAAAGGCAAGGAAACTAGGGTAGCAGAAAAGTGTCCCCGTGTTGACTGAAATGGAAGGATGGGAAGAGCATTTCATGCAAAGGGGAAACAGGAGAAGAAAGAAGGAGGAGGGGGAGAAAGAGGAGGAGGAAGAAGAAAAGGAGGAAGGGGAGGGGAGGAGGGGAAAAGACGAAGGGGAGGAGAAGAAGAAGGAAGAGGAAGAGTAGGAGAGGGAGGAGGAGGAGGAGGAGAAGGCACAACCATCTTCATTTCAAACAAAATGAATCACAAAGCAAAGACCTGGGCTGGAGACAGAGCCAGGCACTGCGTGAGGATAAAGGGACCAGCCCATCAAGGGGAGGTCACCGTCACCATCACTGGGGCGGACACGCTTAAGGAGGGAACACCGTCACACAGCAAAAGCCAGTAGACCTGATGGGAGTGACAACTACAGAGAGTGTCCGGGACTCTGACGCCAGCTCCATCCGCAGGCAGGGCTCCTGGATAAACCGCCAGAGAGGGACGTGAAATGACAGTCATGAGAGGGACCCAGAGTAGGGGAGATGGACCAGCGAGAAATGGTGGGACTCGGGATACATGAGGCCCCAGGTTTGCTCCCTGGTCCCATATATGCAAGAGTGGTGAGATGATCTCTCTTTCCTCCCCCACTTTTTGTCCAATATTTATTTATTGGCTAGAAACAGTGAAATTAAGAGGGAAGGAGATAGGGAGAGAAAGAGAGAGACACCTGCAGCCCTGCTCCACCACTCGTGAAGCTTCCCCCCTACAGGTAGGGAGTGGGGGACTTGAACTTAGATCCCTTGGCATGGTAACATTGTACTCAACCACACCACTTGGTCCCTCTTTAAAATATATATTATTATTATTATGTATTGGGTAGGACAGAGAAAAACTGAAGTGAGAGAGAGAGAGAGAGACCCGCAGCCCTGCTCCAGTGCTCGTGAAGCTTCCCCGGCTTCTTGCACGATTGAATCTTCCGAAGAGGCCAGCACACGTTTCCCTCAAGTGCACGCTGAGCACGTCAAGGGTAGGCTGTCTCAGAGTCTACCGAGCCTGAGCAGAATGAAGCCCGGCCACGATGGTCTGGGGGAGGCGTGGGGGGAGAGTAATCTTGAAAACAAGCCAGAATGAGCACGTAATCCCTCACTGGATGGGCTCAAACAACGTTTCCTGAGAGCCAAGGAAGTACTTAAATGGACAGTAATTGTTGAGGAGCTACGGCTACTAATTCTCGATGAGTCAGGCGACATTGAGGTGTCCGTGAGTGCGCCGTGGCCTCCAGCGTCTCCCAGAGAGCTGTAAAAAGCAGTGCTCGTAGGGCGAGCCTGGTTCTCTCCGTGCTATCTGCTGAGCGTCCGGCTGGAATTCTGCAGTCTTGGGGATCAGAAGCCCCCCGGGTTGAGGAGG